>NC_042616.1:818671132-818731132 GCF_901001135.1 Rhinatrema bivittatum
AGCATGGATTCTTGGAATACTTTCCTCCGAAGAGCATCCATCTCTCTATAATCCTTGCCCGGGAGCACCAAGGCATGGGTCCAAGAACGCATGACCTTCTTGAGAGCAGATTCAACCACTACTGATTGACAGTTGATGCTTCTCAAATCCGGTAGTGTGTTGGACGAGATAAACCCCATCTGCCTTCCTCTTGAAGTGAGGTACTGGGAGGGGTGCTCCCAGATCCTCAGCAGCAACTCTTTAAGATCTCATGCACAGAGACTGCCACGATCTCTTTAGGAGACTCCACGAACTGAAGGATTTCCAGCATCTTATGCCTGGCATCCTCCTCAGTCATTAACTGAAAAGGGATGGCCTCTGCCATTGCCTGTACAAAGCATGTGAAGGTCAAGTCCTCTGGAGGAGATGGTTCAAGGAAGATCCTCCGAGTAGGATTCTGCAGAGTTGTCCCCCCAGGAGTCAGGGGGCCTAATCCTCACCGCAGTCCACAGGCGATGGAGCCCTGGGTGCTCAGCCTTCATCCAGAGGCACAGCATCGGTGGCACCGGTGCCAGCCCCGGCAAAGCTGGACGGGGGGCTTCAGGCCTCGATGTCCCTGCTGGCCTCGAAGCTTCCGCGGAGGAGGATCTGGCAACGAGCACCATATCAATCGGAGGAAGCATCGGTGCCCCGCCGGGCACCAATGGCCTCCCGGAACCGACACCAACTGAATCGGTAACATCGATAAGCACATTGAGGCGTTCCCACAGCGGTTCCAGCACTGTCGGTGCCGCCAGAACGATGCCCTGCAACACCCACTGCACCACCACCTAGACCAGTGGTTCTCAACCCTGTCCTGGGGACCCCCCCCCCCCCCCAGCCAGTCGGGTTTTCATGATATCCACAATGAATATGCAAGAGATAAAATTTGCATGCTATGGAGGCAGTGTATGCAAATTCTCTCATGCATATTCATTGTGGATATCATGAAAACCCGACTGGCTGGGGGGTCCCCAGGACAGGGTTGAGAACCACTGACCTAGACCCTGCGCTCCAACTCCTTCTCGAAAGTTGCCTTTGCCAAAACTGACTGGGAGGCAGGAAGGGTAGCCAAATCTTCCTCTGCTCCCTGAGGTGGATCGGCTACTGGTACCAGAACCGGTGGAGACCGTCACAGACCCCCATCATCAATGGAGGATGGGCACTCCTTACCGCGGGGTCGCTTTGGGGGCATCGGGCATTAGCCAGCGCCTTCCCGAGCCCGGCATCGTGCTTCGAAGGTGACCAGTACCAATGCTTCTTCGGCTTCCCTCGGTGCTCAGCCCAGTCTTTCCCCAGTAGCGTCCTCAACCTGGAAGAGACTGACAAAGGCTGGTCCCCGGCGCCCCTATCCGCCGATGGCGTAAATGGAACCAACGGCCCCACCGATGCAGATGGCTCAGTGTCCATTGGTGGTGCTCCCAGGTCCATTCGTGCAAATGCTCAGACTTCCTTGACCCGAAGAGTTTCTCCAACTTGTCGATCCAAGCGTGACTTCCCTTGGAGGTCATCTGGGTGCACGTGCAGCAACCCCAGGCAGAAATATTAAGCCAAGAAGTGTGAGATGAGTCAGTTTTTACTCGCTGTTTGTGCTCTATTAGGTATGAGGTAAACCATTGTAAGCCTGTTCCTGTTACGTCTATGGATGTCTATCAAGGTAATAGCATAGAGTGATCTACAGTATCAAATGCATCTGATACATCCAGTTGTACCAGGACTTTATCTATATTGGCATCAAAACTGTGCAAGATGGTATCAAAAGATAATAGTAATAGTGTTTCTATGTTGTAACTTTATGACATCTCTTTTGTTGTGAATCCAAATATTCAATCTCATCAATGGTATTCAGAAAGGTGATGCAGTACAATACAAAGCAAACTTCCTCTAGTAACCGCCAAGAAGAGGATTACTTATGATTCTGTAAGCAACTAAAACGTGACTCTTTCCACAAGGAGGACAGGGTTGAGATTTTACTGTTTGCCAGGCTGGTATCATATTATCTGCATCGGAAACCGATGTGATATTTCGATCGAATGTCGGTATACAAAATAAATAAATAAATAAATAAATTTGGGATAAATTGATCATTTTTATTTTATTTTATTATGTTTTAACGTTTTATTTTTTTAAATAATTTTTATTTTATTGTAATTGTGTTTGTATATTTTTTGTATGCTCGCCACTTTGATTAATCTGTGGCCGTGAAAGCGGTAAATAGGCAATTCTTAAATAAATAAATTGTGTGAGAGAGCGAGCAGTCGTCAGGCTTTTTTTTACGTTTTCTGTTCAGTTCAGCTCTCTGCAGTCTCTCCGAAGGTCTTTTTCTCACCTGCACTCTTCTTTCTCTTGTGCAGATTATCAGCAAGCGCCTGCCCCCAGACCAGCTCATCAGTCTCTTGTTCATTACCTTGGATGGACTGTCGGACCCTGACGCTAACTGCTCCCGAGCAGCCTCCGTGATGGTGAACTGTTTGCTGAAAGACCGGGGAACTGTGTTACTGGAGAAGGTACGGCCGGGCTCATCCCAGGCTAGGGGACCCGCGTTGTGCCGAGAAGCTCTCTGCACTGGGCCATCCCTGAATTAATTTGGATAGTAAAGCCTGTCAGCGGGCTGGCGAGATGGTTATTCCTCGGTTTTCTGAGGCTGTTGTCCTCTCTCCCTTTCCTTCAGGTGCCTGACATCATCCTCCGAATACAGAACCAGCTGGAGAGGTTGGGTGAGGAGCACATGAAGAGGGCAGCGGTCCAGTCCCTCCACATCCTGGCCTTGCAGCACAGTGCGGCCGTGGTGTGCAGCCTGCTGTCCAGTGCCTTGCCCTTTGATAGGTAAGAGGAGAGAGAGAAGAGACCCAGAAGCAACTTCAGTCAGAGCTGTTGTGCGTGTTCTTAGAGGTCCATATTCAAATGGGTTTGCTGGCTAAGTTCAGAACGTTGCTGGTCAGATTCTGGGATTGGAAATTTCTGTTGCTTTCATAAGAACATGAGATATGCCATACTGGGTCAGACTAAGGGTCCATCTAGCCCAGAATCCTGTTTCCAACAGTGGCCAATCCAAGTCACAAGTACCTGGCAATTACCCAACATTAAATAGATCCCAAGCTACTATTGTTTATTAATTACCATCATAGCACTTTATGGATTTATTCTCTAGGAACTTATCCAAACCATTTTTAAACCCAGTTACACCAACTGCTGTAATCACATCCTCTGGCAATGCCCCTTATCATTTTGGTTGCCCTTCTCTGCACTTTCTCGAGTGCAGCTATATCCTTTTTGAGATGCAGCGACCAGAATTGTACACAGTATTCAAGGTGCGGTCTCACCATGGAGCGATACAGAGGCATTATGACATCCTCTGTTTTATTAATTGCCGCACCATACTGAGTCAAAGATTTCCATGTATCATCCACTATGCTGCCTAGATCTCTTTCCTGGGTTGTAACTCCTAAGATAGAACCTAACATTGTGTAACTATAACATGGGTTATTTTTCCCTATATGCATCACCTTGCACTTATCCACATTAAATTTCATCTGCCATTTGGATGCCCAATTTTCCAGTCTCACAAGGTCTTCCTGCAATTTATAACAATCTGCTTGTGATTTAACTACTCTGAACAATTTTGTATCATCTGCAAATTTGATTATCTCACTCGTCTTATTCCTTTCCAGATCATTTATAAATATATTGAAAAGTAAGGGTCCCAATACAGATCCCTGAGGCACTCCACTGGCCACTCCCTTCCACTGAGAAAATTGCCCATTTAATCCTACTCTCTGTTTCCTGTCTTTTAGCCAGTTTGCAATCCACGAAAGGACATCGCCTCCTATCCCATGACTTTTTACTTTTCCTAGAAGCCTCTCATGAGGAACTTTGTCAAACGCCTTCTGAAAATCCAAATACACTACATCTACTGGTTCACCTTTATCCACATGTTTATTAACTCCTTCAAAAAAGTGAAGCAGATTTGTGAGGCAAGACTTCCCTTGGGTAAATCCATGCTGACTTTGTTCCATTAAACCATGTCTATCTAAAGGTTTTGTGATTTTATTCCTTATAACAGTTTCCACGATTTTCCCGGCACTGATTTCAGGCTCACCTGTCTATAGTTTCCCAGATCACCCCTGGATCCCTTTTTAAATATGGGGGTTCCTGAACATACCCAGATCATACCCAGTATTCAGGTTCTGCCTCCCTTCCAGCAGATGGAGTCAGAGAATCAAAACTTTGAGGCGAATGTTAGAGGTGCAACCCTTCAGTCTGAGATTAATAAAGAGAAAGAGAGAGAAACTGAAGTAGGAGAATTTCGGAGGAAACTCCTTGGTGGACCATCCCTCAGGTTGTTGGGGGGGGTTGGGAACCCCTGCCTTGTTCTTGCCTGCATCGTGCCAGGGGCCCTGAAAGCCAGGGAACTGGTTCCCTCAGGGCCTCCAAGGCCTCTGTTTACAAGGCCCCGGAATCGGGGAAGTACCCCGTGTGTGTTTTTTGCCTTTTTAGCTGTGATTTTAAACTTAAAAGAAAGAAAGAAAGGTAACGAGCTGGTATATTCAGCTCTGGAGGGCCTTTGAGTCTTGCTGACTTCGGAGACAGGTGCATCCCCTGACAGTGCAGGTTCCTCTCATCTTGGAATTTGTGTCGAAGGGTCTCGCCTATGCTACCATTCACGTTGACCGTGTCAGCTTTGGGCTCTCTTACAGGTAAATGGCGAGGGAGGTTCTTGGCCTCGCGTTCGGACGCGGTTCGTTTCTTAAAAGAGGTCAAGCATATGCGACTTTTGGGTCCGGAAGTTGTGCCCAGTTTGGAGACTTAATTTGGTCTTGCAAGTTTTGTGTGGAACTACGTTCGAGCCTTTAAGGAGAGCGATGCTGAAGGCTTTGACTCTGAAGGCGGTGTTCCTGGTGGCCTTCTGTTTGGCCAGACAGGTTTGGGAGTTACAACCTTTATCTTGCAAGAATCTCTTTCTGCGGATTTCCCATGACGGGGTTTCCTTGTGGACGGTCCTCTCTTTTTGGTCTAAGGTGGTGTCCTCCTTTCATGTTAATCAATCGGTAGACTTTCTGGCTTTTCTGGAGTGGTCTAAGGATTCCCCTAGGCACAGGGAGCTGCATCTCTTGGATGTGATGAGAGCACTGTTGCATTATCTGGAGCTGCTGAATAGTTCCGGCGCTCTGATCACCTTTTTGTCCTGTATGGGAGCAGGAAGAAGGGAGAGAAGGCCTCCAAGGCTACCATTTCCCGTTGGTTGTAATTGACTATTCCCTGTACGTACCAGGATCAGTCCAGGACACCTGGGTTGTGACTCCGCACCAGTAGATGGAGACAGAGCAAGACCTGTTGGGCTCACCCATATATGGTCACTCTCCTGTCACAGCCCCTCAGTCTTACTCTGTCTCCAGTAGATGGTGCAGGTTTGGTCACAGCCCTGGTCCCTGGGGTTTTTTTTGGCTGTTCCCTGGGGTTTTTTTGGTTCAGGTTCTTTGTTTAGTCTGAATTTTTTTTTTTTTTTTTATAATTATATGTTTATTGGTGAAAACACTGCAAACATCAACATTCAGGTAAGATTATACTTCACCAAACATTTTCTGATTATCCCCCCCATCCCCCCTCCCTCCCTTCTGTCCAACCCTATGATAGTCCGATATAACATCAGTCATATGTCTGAGGTATTCAATAATCTACTTAGGCTGGCACATATCTTCCAAGGTGCTAGATAGTGTATGTCTGTCCAGACGCTCGCCACTTCAAATATGGATCCCACGTCCGACGAAAGGAGGCAAGCCTTTGTCTCTTTAATGCCGTCAATTTGTACATTGTACACACATTATCAAGTCTACGAAGTTCATCAGATAGCGTTGGGCTATGTGATAATTTCCACATGCGGGCTATTTCCATTCGGGTAGCAATGCACACCTGTAGGCCAAATTGATACGCTGTCCTCTTCTCGGTGTCCTCTGTATGATGCAATAAAGCGAGATCCATAGACAGTTCAAGCTTATCCTCCAAGATTGTTGAGATCAGTTTCTGTACCTGTTGCCACAAAGCAGCAATACAGTCTCCAGACCACCACATATGTATAAACGTCCCTACCTCCCCACAGCCCCGCCAACATGTGTTAGACTTTAGAACTTTCATTTTAAACAAACGCTCCGGGGTATAATACCACCGGTATAACAGCTTGTAGCCATTTTCAACTAAGGATGATGAAATCGATGCCTTACTGATGTTTTGAAAAATAATATGCCAAGTCTCCTCCTCCATCTCATAGGGAAGGTCCTGCATCCACTGTGAGATAAAGGAGACCCGGGTCAGCGGAGGCACATTGATAATCTTATATATTTTGGAAATCAGCTGTTTTGTCATGTGCGGTGACGTACATAATCCCTCAAACTGTGTTCTTTCAATACTCAACATCTTAGAAACGTGGAGACTCTGATATGTTTAGTCTGAATTTTATTGGTATTTTTTCAAAAAAAAAAAAAAAAGGAAAGTTTAGGATATTTTTTTTTTCCTCTTTTGAGAGGATACGTCCCCACTGGTCCTGCCTCCCAGGGGGGTTTGGAAGGTTCTGAGGGGACCATCCCCCCCTGGTTGAGGCCGCTGCTAGGGTCGAGGACCCGCCTAGAGAAGTAGCAGCGTCGGGGGTGACACCGGGGAGCCCGGTTCACTCACCCCCGCTGGAACAGGAGCCTCAGGACCGTGGACAGCGGCGGTTTAAAAAAATAAAAAAAAGTTTTACTGTTTTATTTTGTGCGCCGTGGCTTCTCCTTCGCGCCGGCTCTCCGTTCCTTCGGGGGGGGGGGGGGGCGTCTTTGTCGCCGTCTGCACCGTCCTTTGTTTTGCTCGGGGCAGTTTTCGAATCGAGGCCGCATGCCTCGGGGATCTGTCTGCCGCACTTGCGGCTCGGCGCGCGCGCGCCTCTCCCGGGACAGCGTCTGCTCGGCCTGTGCCGCCGGGGGCAAGGGTCCATCGGGGGTTGGTCAGGAGGGCTGAACCCGGGCGCCGCGTTTGCTGCCGCGCGATTCCGCCGCTGCTGACGGCCCGCGGGAACGGCGGCCATTTTGGCCACAGTCAGAGAAGCCACGCGGGTGGCAGTCGCTAATGGCGGCTTGCCTCCCGCACTTTCTCCTCAGCTACGTCCCTCGGGGGAAGCCCCGGGGGAGGTGCAATCACGACAGGGGTCCAGTTCTGAAGTAGAAACGGCGGGCTCCGGGTCTTCCTGCTCTTCGGATTTTGCGCTCCTTTTGCGCAAAATTTTAAAATATAAAAGAAGTAAACGGAGGCCCAGAAAAGCGAAGGGATCCAGCAGGTCGGCTGGATCCCGGAAGAGGAGATCCTCGGCGGTCCCTGAGGGCGACGCAACGCGGCGGAAGCGCCCTGTGAGGGGGATACCGCAAGTTACGGATTCCGGATCTACTTCCTCGGAGGAAGATGACCCGGCTGCAGAGCCCCTGGGGGGGGCCGACGATGCGGCGGACGAGGGTCCTTCTCAGCCGGGAGTGGGGAAAGGGACGCCGGCCGTCGAGGGTGATTTCCCAAAGGTGGTCCGGTTGTTCCGCAGAGAGGAACTAACCCCGCTTATTCCGGCTATCCTCCAGGAACTGGGGGTGGAGGCGCTGCCGGTGGTACCCCGGCAGGCAGCAAACATGGATCCGGTACTGCTGGGTCTCACGGGTCCAGCAGTAGCTTTTCCTTTTCTGTTTACGGCTTCGGATATCTTGTTCCGGGAATGGGACACTCCGGAGTTGGGCCTGAAGGTGAGCAAGGCTATGGATAGGCTCTACCCGTTACCGGAGGATGCGCTGGAGCTTCTACGACTCCCAAAAGTGGATGCGGCGGTGTCCGCCGTGACGAAGCGGTCGACGATTCTTGTCACAGGAGCCACGGCTCTCAAGGATATACAGGACAGAAAGCTGGAGGTACAGCTGAAGAAAATTTTTGAGGTTTCAGCCTTGGGGGTCCGGGCAGCCATCTGCAGTAATTTCGCTATGCGGGCCAGTTTAAGATGGGCTCAGGTCCTCCAGGCTAATGCATGCCTCTCGGAAGCGGAAGCCAAGCAGGCAGATCGGCTGGAGGCGGCAATAGCGTATAGCGCAGATGCGCTGCACGACCTCCTTCGTACTTCGGCCAGGTCCATGGTTTCGGCGGTGTCGGCCTGTCGGCTCCTGTGGCTCCGAAATTGGGCTGCGGATGGTTCGTCCAAGGCTCACCTCGGGGCGTTGCCGTTTAAAGGGAAATTATTGTTTGGAAAGGAGTTGGACGATTTAATGTTGTCTCTTGGCGAGAATAGAGCTTTCAGGTTGCCTGAAGATAGGGTTAGGGCTTGATCCTCCTTCTCCAACCGTGCCCGTTTCCGTGGTAATAGGAGGTCACGTCCCCAGAGGTCCGCAGGTCCTTCCTATCGTTCTGGCTCCTCACGTAGAAACATAGAAACATAGAAATGACGGCAGAAGAAGACCAAATGGCCCATCTAGTCTGCCCAGCAAGCTTCACACATATTTTCTCTCATACTTATCTGTTTCTCTTAGCTCTTTGGTTCTATTTCCCTTCCACCCCCACCTTTAATGTAGAGAGCAGTGATGGAGCTGCAACCAAGTGAAATATCTAGCTTGATTCGTTAGGGGTAGTAGCCGCCGCAATAAGCAAGCTGCACCCATGCTTATTTGTTTTACCCAGACTATGTTATTAGCCCTTATTGGTTGTTTTTCTTCTCCCCTGCCGTTGAAGCAGAGAGCCATGCTGGATATGCATCGAAAGTGAAGTATCAGGCACATTTAGTTTGGGGTAGTAACCGCCGTAACAAGCCAGCTACTCCCCGCTTTGTGAGTGCGAACCCTCTTTTCTTCTCCCCTGCCGTTGAAGCAGAGAGCTCTGCTGGATGTGTGAAGTATCAGTTTTTCTTCTCCCCTGCCGTTGAATCAGAGAACTTTGCTGTATATACGGTCGTCCTCATGGCCTCAGTCCTTTCGGGGGAAGCGGTTCGGCCGTCAGGGTGGAACCCCGGGGGGCTCGAGCTCCAAGACCTCCCAATGAGATGCGGCCGGTCCATCCCTCGCTTCAGTCGTTCGTTCCATACGTGGGAGCTCGGCTGCAGTCTTTTGTAGAGGAATGTCAGACCAGTGGGTCCTCCAAGTGATAAATCACGGTTACGCGTTAGATTTTGCAAGGATCCCGACCGACAAGTTCCTGGTGTCGCCATGCAAGTGCCCCATAAAGTGCGCAGCGGTACGCGGGACCCTCCAACGCCTGCAGGCCTTGGGGGCGATTTCCCCAGTTCCGCTCGAGCAGCACGGCCAGGGTTGTTATTCCATTTACTTCATTGTGCCAAAGAAGGACGGCACTTCAAGACCAATTCTAGATCTCAAGGGGGTAAACAGATGCCTTCGCATTCCACACTTCAAAATGGAGACAATCCGGTCAGTGATTGCCTCTGTCCGCCCCGGCGAATTCCTGGCTTCATTGGACCTCACAGAAGCGTACCTTCACATCGGCATCCAGCCGTCTTACCACCGGTTCCTCAGGTTCTGTATTCTGGGCAGGCATTATCAGTTCAAAGCTCTTCACTTCGGGCTGGCTACGGCTCCCCGGACATTCACAAAGGTGATGGTGGTGGTTGCGGCACACCTACGCAGAGAGGGGTTCCTGGTACACCCCTACCTGGACGATTGGTTGATTCGGGCCAAGTCCGAGGTCCAGTGTCGACATGCAGTCAACAGAGTTCTCACGCTCTTGCAGTCCCTGGGTTGGGTGGTCAACCTCAGCAAGAGTCATCTGGCACCCACCCAGTCTCTGGAGTATTTGAGGGCCCTGTTCGACACGAAGAGGGGCAAGGTCTTTCTATCCAAGGACAGAGTCCTCAAGCTGCAGGGTCAGGTGCGCCGCTTGTTGTCTCTTCGGCTTCCCCTGGTGTCCGATTATCTGACGGTTTTGGGTTCTATGGCTTCAACGCTATCTTTGGTCCCCTGGGCATTTGCTCATCTGCGTCCTTTGCAATCAGCGTTGCTTTCCCGATGGAAGCCAGTGTCCGAGGAGTTTCATCTGCCACTCCCACTCACGGCCCAGGCGAGGGCCAGTCTTCACTGGTGGCTAGAAGCGGACCACTTGACTTGTGGAGTGTCCCTGTTAGTGCCCGACTGGACCATGTTAACCACAGACGCCAGTCTGTCCGGATGGGGAGCGGTCTGCCTGGGCAAGTCGGCGCAGGGCAAGTGGCCCTTGGCCCAGACTCAGTGGTCTATCAATCGCCTAGAGACCAGAGCGGTTCGCCTGGCACTACAGTCCTTTCTGCCGCTGGTGCGGGGAAAGGCGGTTCGAGTGTTGTCGGACAACGCCACCACCGTGTCTTATATCAACCGTCAGGGGGGAACAAGAAGTCCACTAGTAGCGGAGGAGGTGCAACTCCTGTTAGCCTGGGCGGAGTACAACCTCAGCAACATAGCAGCGTCTCACATTGCCGGGGTCGACAATGTTCAGGTGGACTTCCTCAGTCGTCATCATCTGGATCCCGGAGAGTGGGAATTGGCGCCGGAGGTGTTTCACCTCATTTGCGAAACGTGGGGGATGCCAAATGGCAAAATGCAAAGGCGCCCAGGTTTTACAGCCGTCGGAGAGAGAGAGGGGCCGAAGGAGTAGACGCGTTAGTTCTACCTTGGCCGATGGATGTACTGCTGTATGTGTTCCCTCCTTGGCCGATGATCGGCAAGATTCTTCGACGCATAGAGCTACATCCGGCCGAAGTGATCTTGGTGGCGCCAGAGTGGCCGCGACGCCCGTGGTTCGCAGATCTCATTCAGTTGTCGGTAGCATCGCCCCTGCGTCTTCAGGGGTTGGCGGGGCTTCTTCGGCAAGGCCCTGTTTGTTTGGAGGATGCGGATCACTTCTGTCTCGCGGCATGGCTTTTGAGAGGCAGCGCTTGAAGAAGAAGGGTTATTCGGATGCGGTGGTCGCCACGTTGTTGCGGGCCAGAAAGCAGTCTACTTCCATGGCGTACGTTCGCGTCTGGGCAGTTTTTGATGACTGGTGTGCGGAGCGCAATGTGGATCCTACCTCGGCTCCTGTATCCAATATCCTTTCATTTTTACAGGCTGGTTTGGCTAAAGGTCCTTCATGTAGTTCCCTTCGGGTCCAGGTGGCAGCACTTGGTTGTCTGCGTGGCAAGGGGCGGAAGGGCTCCTTGGCACTGCACCCGGACATTGCACGTTTTTTGAGGGGGGCCAAACATCTCCGTCCTCCCATACGTCCTCCATGTCCGTCCTGGAACCTCAATTGGGTACTCTTTGCGTTGTGCTCGGCTCCTTTTGAGCCCTTGAAGAGGGCAACCCTCAAGGATCTCACATTGAAGACGATCTTCCTTGTCGCTATTGCCTCAGCGCGCCGTGTTTCGGAGTTGCAGGCGCTGTCTTGTAGGGAACCGTTCCTAAGGATCTCGGATTCCGGGGTCTCCTTACGAACGGTCCCTTCATTCTTGCCCAAAGTGGTTTCGGCGTTTCATTTGAACCAGTCCATTGAGCTTCCCGCTTTCAGTGTCCGGGGTGCGTCGCAGTCAAAGCTGCGGGATTTGCGGAGGTTGGATGTTCGGAGAACACTTCTCCACTATCTGGAAGTCACCAATCCGTTCCGTGTAACAGATCATCTGTTTGTTCTGTTCTCAGGTCCAAAGCGTGGGGGCATGGCTTCCCGGACTACAATTGCACGATGGCTCAAGGAGGCCATTGGTTCCGCGTACATAGTACGGGGAAAGCCGGTGTCTCAGGGCTCATTCGACCCGGTCGCACGCTGCTTCCTGGGCAGAATCTTCTCAGGTGTCGCCTCAAGAGATTTGCAGGGCGGCTACTTGGAAGTCGTTGCATACTTTTACGCGGCATTACCGGCTGGATGTTCAGGACACTGCCGGGGGTTTTGGAGAGAGGGTACTCCGTGCGGGACTCTCTGCTTCCCACCCTCGGTAAGTTTGCTCTGGTACATCCCAGGTGTCCTGGACTGATCCTGGTACGTACAGGGAAAGGAAAATTAGTTTCTTACCTGATAATTTTCGTTCCTGTAGTACCAAGGATCAGTCCAGGATCCCGCCCGTGCTGTTCGGAAGAAACGGAGAGTCCGCTCGTAGGTTTTCAGTATTTCGGTTTACTGTTCTGCTTTCTCGGTTGAGAGTTTTGTTCCAGTTGGGGGTTTTTGCAGTTGCTCCCTGTTGGGGAGGGATCCCTCTTTTAGTTTTGTCCTTTGCTACTTTGACATTACGTAAGACTGAGGGGCTGTGACAGGAGAGTGACCATATATGGGTGAGCCCGACAGGTCTTGCTCTGTCTCCATCTACTGGTGCGGAGTCACAACCCAGGTGTCCTGGACTGATCCTTGGTACTACAGGAACGAAAATTATCAGGTAAGAAACTAATTTTCCTTTTGCACGGCCTATATTTGTAAGGGCTGCCAAGTTCCAGCCGGGCTGAAGGCGCATTCTACAAGATCGCTAGCCACTTCCTGGACAGAATGTCAGTTGCTGTTGCCTCAGGAGATTTGTAGGGCTGCAGTGTGGTACTTTCAGCAGACTTTATCGCATGGACATGAGGGCTCAGGAAGAAGCGTTCTTTGGTGAGAGTTCTGTGTGCGGGTCTTTCGGGTTCTCACACAGTCTAATGGTGCTTTGGTACATTCCACTTGTCTGGACTGATCTGAGTATGTTCAGGAAAGGAAAATTGGTTCTTACCTGCTAATTTTCGTTCCTGTAATACCACAGATCAGTCCAGAGACCAATCCCGTCACTGCCGAAAAGACTGTTGTTTGCCAACTGGTGGTTCAAGTTGGTTTGCCTTTTAGGGTATTTGGGCAGTTGTTGATTATGGTTTGGGTTTTTCAGATTTAGATTTTGGGAGTGTTTTGGGCTCCAGTTTTTGGGGGTTTCCAACCCTATAGTATTACCTGATAGCCCCAGAAGGGGGTTTGGGGTTACATCTTGCTTGGGTACAAGTCAATACTGAGGGACTACAGGTGGCACTCTTGGTTATGTAGCAGGGCCTCAAAGTTTTGTTTCTCTGACTCCATCTGCTGGAAGGGAGCAAAACCCACTTGTTTGGACTGATCCGTGGTATTACAGGAACAAAAATTAGCAGGTAAGAACCAATTTTCCTTTACGATGGTCATCTTCCAGTCTTCAGGTACAATGGATGATTTTAATGATAAGTTACAAATCTTTACTAATAGGTCTGAAATTTCATTTTTTAGTTCCTTCTGAACTCTGGGGTGTATACCATCCGGTCCAGTGATTTACTACTCTTTAGTTTGTCAATCAGGTCTACCACATCTTCTAGGTTCACCGTGATTTGGTTCAGTTCATCTGAATCATCAACCATGAAAACCTTCTCTGGAACTGGTATCTCCCCAACATCTTCTTCAGTAAACACCGAAACAAAGAAATCATTTAATCTTTCCGCAATGGTTTTATCTTCTCTAAGTGCCCGTTTAACCCATCAGTCAACTGACTCCCTCGCAGGCTTTCTGCTTCAAATATATTTTTAAAAGGTTTTCCTGTGAGCTTTTGCCTCTACAGCCAACTTCTTTTCAAATTCTCTCTTAGCCTGTCTTATCAATGTCTTACATTTAACTTGCCAACGTTTATGCTTTATCCTAATTTCTTCTGTTGGATCCTTCTTCCAATTTTTGAATGAAGATCTTTTGGCTAAAATAGCTTCTTTCACCTCCCCTTTTAACCATGCCGGTAATCGTTTTGCCTTCTTTCCACCTTTCTTAATGTGTGGAATACATCTGGACTGTGCTTCTAGAATGGTATTTTTTAACAATGGCCACGCCTCTTGCACACTTTTTTACCTTTGTAGCTGCTCCTTTCAGTTTTTTTCTAACTTTTTTTCTCATTTCATCAAAGTTTCCCTTTTGAAAGTTTAGCACGAGAGCCTTGGATTTGCACACACTCCCTCTTCCAGTCATTAAATCAAATTTGATCATATTATGATCACTATTGCCAAGCGGCCCCACCACCGTTACCTCTCTCACCCAATCCTGTGCTCCACTGAGAATTAGATCTAAAATTGCTCCCTCTCTCGTTGGTTCCTGAACCAATTGCTCCATAAAGCTATCATTTATTCCATCCAGGAACGTTATCTCTCTAGCGTGACCCGATGATACATTTACCCAGTCTATATTGGGGTAACTGAAATCTCCCATTATTACCGCACTACCAATTTGGTTAGCTTCCCTAATTTCTCTTAGCATTTCACTGTCCGTCTCACCATCTTGACCAGTTGGAAGGTAGTATACCCCTATCACTATAGTCTTCCCCGACACACAAGGGATTTCTACCCATAAAGATTCAATTTTGTATTTAGTCTCATGCAGGATGTTTATCCTGTTGGACTCTATGCCATCCCGGACATAAAGCGCCACACCTCCTCCCGACTGCTCTTCTCTGTCATTGCGATATAATTTGTACCCCAGTATAGCACTGTCCCATTAGTTATCCTCTTTCCACCATGTCTCTGAGATGCCAATTAAGTCTATGTCATCATTCACTGCTATACATTCTAATTCTCCCATCTTACTTCTTAGACTTCTGGCATTAGCATACAAACATTTCAAAGTTTGTTTTTTGTTTGTATTTTCATTCTGCTTTTTAATTGATAGGGATAAGTTAGAATTTATTTAGCTCAGGTGAGTTTTTAGTTACAGGCACTTGGACTACTTTTCTTATTATTGGAACCTCGCTGTCGGGATGCCCTAATTCTAATGCACCATCATCAAACACACTGCCTTCTGCTTATTGCCTGCCTTTCTGACTACCTGTTACACCCCAATAGTTTTACTTCTCCCCAATACTTTTAAGTTTTAAAACTTTCTCCAAGCAGTACTTACAGATTCTTTCCAGCCACCAGCAAGGTGATCCTCTCCTCTCGGTGCTCCCACTGGATTCGCCCCTGGATTTCACCACTGCGGATTCATCTGGCTGAGTTGCTATCAGGTTAAACCTTTGTCAGATAAATCGGGAACATGGATATATTTTTTATTTATTTAACCATTTTATATTCCACAATTCCTCATCATCTGCACTGTGGATTACAAGAGCACATCCATAATCAGTAAAACCAACAAAAACAAGTCAAGTAGAATAAAACAAAGCTGAACTTCTGTTCAGCACTTAAAAAGCCCAAATCATTTATTCACTGCTTGTGTAAATGAAACTGCGTTCACTGCCTAGCTGAACAGGGTTAGGAGCTGCCCAGCCAGTCTCCTGCTGATGAAATCCCCTAAGAGAGTACCGGGAAGGCAGGTTCCCAGAGAACACTGGAAGAAATCATGAGACATTGCTTTCTGTACTAATATAAGCGGCTCTGAAACCTCCCATGTAGGGTGGTTTAATGCACAGCGTGCTGCGGTGGGGCTGACTCATCCAGATTGCGCTGATATTGAGTGGTGTTCCCAGAAAGAACTTTTTAGCCCACCTTCCTCCCCTGAGATTAACGAGACGCATTGCGATTATGGAATGCCTTACCTCTTGAAATTTGGTCGGCATTACATTATCTGGAAATCAGATATGGCTGGGTCGGGCATTAAATAGCAGCTCCCTGTGCGTATCCAGATCAGTCCAGAGTCCTGGGTTTTGCCTCCCTTCCAGCAGATGGAGACAGAGAGAGTTTTCCTGACACTGCCACATAACACGAGCTGCCACCTGCAGTCCCTCAGTATCTCTCTGTCTCCAGCAGCTGGAGGAGGTGGAAAACCTGCAGTTCCTTACCTGTTTAAAAAAGAAAAAGAAATTGGACAGTTTAGAGGATTTCCTCCCAGTAAGTTGGAGGTCCTGGTGGGGCCATCCCTTCTGGTTTGAGGAGGACGAGCAGGGGTTGGGGACTCTTGGTATTTAGTCTTTTCACATTGAGATGCAGAAAGCTAGTGGATCCAGTTCCCTCGCCTCTATTAGCACTAGTGGAGCCTGCTGCCATGCTTCACCTCAGGGAAGTTTTTTCCTTCTTTCCTTGTATTTTTGATAAAGTTTAGAAGGAGGTGAAGTTTAAAAAAATAAGGCAGGCGTAGTTGAATTTTGTCATCTCCCAGTCGGCGGCGACTACACGGGGCTGCCTTCAGTAGGGTCTTTACTCTGGCGGCTGTCGTGGCTGATTTTTTTGTTTCGGGCGTCTGCTGAATGGTCATCGCAGGGCCACAGCATGCCGCATGGTTGCTGATGCACCGCAGGTTGGGAAATGTGCACGTGCCTTTCGTGTGCCAGCCAGTGTTCCCAGTTCCTCTCTTGGGGGGGAGAGGGTGCTTATGGAATGACCGCGGTGGCTGGAACTCGGCATCACCGACCTGGGAGGTCTTTAGCTGCGTCAGTGGAAGTGAACGAACTGTTGCCCATGAGCGCAGGAACAGCGGCCATTTTGAAATCCTTCGTGACTGCTACAGAGGCTACTGCGGGGGGAGGGGATCTCCCTCCACCACTTTCACCGGCAGATTTGAGCCTCAAAGAGGCCCAGAGGGGGCAGTCATGGGAGGATAATGACCTCCTAGGAGAGGTCTCTGAAGATTTCTGTGCTTTTTCTTCGGATTTCGTCATCTTACTACATAAGGCTTATTTGGCTCGGAAAGCTGCGGGCTGGCACAGGTCCAAACAAGGAGAGTCAGAAGGTCCCCAGCCCAAGAAGAAGTCCAGGTTTTCAGGGGCTTCGGCAAATACCATGGTTCAGCAAGTCCTACCCGCACAGGGGGTGGCTAAGGATGTTTCCTCTGATTCTGAGCATGGGGGTCCATCTGGAGAGAGTCCCCTGGAGTCAGATCCTTCCCTGGGGGGACAGGATCCTGATGAGGAGCCGTGGAAACTCCCAACTGTGGAAGGGGATGATCCCAAGGTGGTTCGGCTGTTACACAAAGAATTGGGACCTTTGATCCCCTATGTCCTTGTGGAGTTAGGCATAGGGTTCTGCAGGAGGTGTCGGATCAGGAGTACGTGGACCCAGTCATGGATGGCTTATGGGGTCCAGTGAAGGCTTTTCTGTTCTACAAGTTGGTTAAAAAGTTGGTGGTCCAGGAGTGGGATACTCTGGAGACTGGCTTGAAAGTGGGAAGAGCAATGGGCAATGGATAAGTTATAGCCATTGCCTGAAGACACTCTGGAGCTCCTGAGAGTCCCGAAGGGGGATACTTCTGTCTTGGCAGTTACCAAGAAGACAACTATCCCGGTGGCCAGTTCTGCAGCTCTGAAGGATTTGCAGGATAGAAAGCTCAAAGTCCATCTTAAAAAGATTTTCAAGGTGTCTACTCTTGGCATCCAAGCTGAGGTTCGCAGTAGTTTTATGCTTCGAGTGAACCTGCAATGGATGCAACAGTTGCAAACTGATAAGGCCATCTCTGTCTCGGAGTCCAAGCAGGCGGAGTGACTGGAGGCTGCAGTCACTTATGGAGCCAATGCTTTGTGTGACCTCATTAGAACTTCCTCCAGGACAATGATGTCTGTGGTTTCGGGCAGGAGGCTTCTCTGGTTATGCAACTGATCTGCAGTTGTTTCTTTTAAAGCGCAGTTAGAGATGTTGCCCTTTCAAGGGAAAGCTGATGTTTGGAGAGGACTTGGAGGAGCTGATAAAGCATCTGGGAGAGAATAAGGTTCATAAGTTGCTTGAAGATAAGTCCGAGGGACCAAGAGGTTCTTTTCCTTTGCGGTCTCATTTTTGGGGCCAAAGGTGTTTGGGATTCTGGAGGAGCCCTGAGGCACGTGATCACAGTCCTGGAACCAGCCCTTTCATGGCCAGAAGCCAAACAGGGATGGCTCAGGCCAGGGGTCTGGTGGAGCCAAATCTTCTCAATGTAGTGGGATTGGCCCACTCTTCAGTCCCGGTTATAGGGGGTCAATTGACTCTTTTTTTTACAAGGAGTGGGCCGCAATAACATCAGACCATTGGGCCTTAAGCATGATAAGACAGGGTTATGCATTAGTATTTGCTTGTCTGCTAAGGGATCTGTTCATGGTCTCCCCCTTGTGCCTTGGGGGAAAAGAAGCTGGTGGTACAACAAAACCATTGTATGGCTGCAGATGCTGGGGGCCATTGCTCCCATCCCTTGAGAGGAATGAGGGACAGGAAGGTATTCCATTTATTTTGTGGTGCCAAAGAAAGAAGGGACGTTTCGCCTGATTCTGGACTTGAAGAAAGTAAATGTGGCTCTCAGAGTTCCTCGTTTTCAGATGGAAACTCTGCATTCTGTCATTGCAGCAGTGCGCAAGGGGGAGTTCTTGGCCTCCCTAGATCTGACTGAGGCATACCTACATATAAGGATCCAGCCTGACCATCCTTTCATGGTTCCCGAGCCTGACGATCCTTTCATGATCCTCGGGAAACATTTTCAGTTTTGCGTCCTTCCGTTCGGCCTGGCATTGGCACCGAGGACTTTCACCAAGGTGATGGTAGTGTTGGTGATGGCTACAGCGGTCAGAAAAGGAAGGCATGCTCATTCACCCATATCTGGACGATTGGTTTATTTGAGCAAAGTCAGAGGTCCTTTGCAGACAAGCAGTGGACTTGGTACTGCAGCACTTATGTTCCCTGGGGTGGATAGTGAATCTGTCCAAGAGTTTTCTCTCCCCTGGTGGAGTGGATGGTGGTTATCACTGACGCCAGTCTCTCCAGTTGGGGTGCTGTCTGTCAAACTCAGTCGGTGCAGGGCCAGTGGTCAGCGGAAGAAGCCTCGTAGTCCATCAATCATTTAGAGACGAGAGCGGTGCGGTTGGCGCTACGGGCATTTCTACCTCTCTTGCGTGGTCATCCTGTCGGAATCTTGTCACACAATGCGACGATGACGGTGGCTTATATCAAGTGCCAAGGCAGGACCAGGAGTTGAGCAGTGGCTCAGGAAGAGGGAGAACTGATTTATTTTTATTTAGATTTTTTATGTTTTTATTTTTATTTTTTATATTCTGCTTTTCAGCACTTCAAAGTGTACATCAAAGTGGATTTCATTCAGGATACGTTGGGCAGAACAGCATCTGGTGTTGATTGCAGCTTCTCATATAGCCGGCGCCAACAACGTGCAAGCAGATTATCTCAGCAGGCAACAACTAGATCCCAGAGAATGGGAATTATCGGAGGAAGTCAACCCATAGAGACTTGATGGCAGCCCAGCAGAATGCCAAGGCTCCGCACTGCTTCAGTCACAAAAGAGAGCGCGGAGCAGAAGGGGTTTGATGCCTTGGTGCTTCCTTGGCCAAAGGACATTCTGCTCTGTGTTTCCACCTTGGCCACTGGTGGGCAAGATATTGTGACACATGGAGATTCATCTAGGAGATGTGATTCTGTGGCTCCGGCGTTGCCTCTGAGGCCTTGGTTTGCAGATCTGGTCAATTTCTTGTCGCTATCACTTCCCCGAGCCTGGGACTATCTGCAAGTTCTTGTATCTATGGCGTCAACTCTAGAGTTGGTACCTTGGGCCTTTGCTCTTATGCGACCCTTACAGAGGGCTTTGCTTTCCTGCTGGAAGCCAAAGTCGGAAGAGTTCTATGCCCTGTTGCCACTACTGGAATCCTTCAAATGCAGTCTGCGGTGGTGGCTCGTCTTAGACCAATTGCAGAAGGGGAAGGCTCTCAAGATCCCTCAGTGGGTAATAGTGACCACGGACTTCAATCTCTCCGGCTGGGGGACAATGTGCCAATCTTAGTCAGTGCAAGGTTATTATTGCGGGAGCAGACGCAATGGTCGATCAATCGCCTAGAAACAAGGCACCTGGCATTGCTCGAGTTTCTTCCCCTATTTCGCCATCAAGCTGTTCGAATATTGTCCGACAATACGACAACAGTAGCCTACATCAATCTTCAAGGGGGAACGAAGAGCCAACAGGTGGCCTTGGAGGCAGACGAGTTGATGGCCTGGGCGGAGCGCCATCTAGCGCAGCTGGAAGCCTCCCACATAGCAGGAGTCGACAATGTACAGGCGGATTTCCTAAGTTGTCAGCGTCTAGACCCCGGAGAGTGGGAATTGTCAGAGGACACGATGCAACTTCTCTCGCACCGCTGGAGCGTTCCACACCTGGACTTGATGGCGACCCAGAGGAACGCGAAGGCCCTGCACTTTTTCAGTCGCAGAAGAGAGCACGGGACAGGAGGAGTGAATTCCCTGGTCCTAACTTGGCCGCACAACATACTGCTCTACGTATTTCCTCCGTGGCCGCTGGTAGGCAAAGTTCCCAGGAGAATAGAGACTCACCCAGGACCAGTCATCCTAGTCGCTCCAGAATGGCTGTGGAGGCCATGGTTTGCAGATCTGGTCAACCTCGTGATAGACGGCCCTCTTCGCCTCGGACACTTTACACGTCTCCTCCATCAAGGTCCGGTATTTTTCGACTAGGCAGATCACTTTTGTCTAGCGGCCTGGCTTTTGAGAGGCGTAGATTGAGGAAGGAGGAATCCCTGGAGGAAGTCATCTCCACTCTGTTACAAGCATGGAAGGACCTCTACTTCTCTTACCTATGTCTGGGTTTGGAAGGTTTTTGACTTCTAGTGTAGTGAGCGAGGGATCTCGCCGTGGTGTGCTTCCATTGCCCAGATCCTGGCCTTCCTGCAGAAGGGATAAAGCAAAGGTTTACCATTCAGTTCCTTACGGTTACAGGTGGTGGCTTTAGGATGCTTGCATGGCCGTGTTGAAGGGAGGTCCCTAGCAGCTCATCCGGATGTGGCACGTTTCCTGAAGGGTGCAAAACACTTAAATCCTCCGGTCCGTCCTATTTGTCCTTCTTGGAATCTCAGTCTAGTGCTACGGGTACTGTGTGAGCCTCCATTTGAGCCCCTTAAGCAAGCCAACTTGAAGGATTTAACTCTCAAAACAGTGTGTTTGGTGGCTATCTCCTCTGCAAGAAGGATTTCGGAACTTCAGGCCTTGTCCTGTAGGGAACCATTCCTCCGTTTTTCCGATTCTGGAGTGTCTCTCAGAATGGTTCCATCTTTTCTGCCGAAGGTTGTCTTTTCGTTCCTCTTAAATCAATCTGTCGAGCTTCCGGCCTTCCCTGATTTGGAATGAGATGCTTCTCATTCGGCAGAGTTGAGACGCCTTGATGCCAAGCGGACACTGTTGCGGTGTCTCGGTCACAAATGATTTTTGTTTGTCGGACCATCTCTTTGTACTCTGAAGCTGCCCGAATAAAGGTCATTTGGCATCCAAAACTACGGTGGCACAGTGGTTGAAAGAGGCGATTGCTTCCGCTTATATCTGCCATGCCAGTCCAGTTCCGGAAGGGATTAAAGCCCATTCGCTTCATTCACAGGCGACTTCCTGGGCAGAGAGGGTTTTGGTGTTGCCGCAGGAGATCTGCAGGGCAGCAACGTGGAAGTCTCTGCATACGTTTACTAGGCATTACCGCCTGGCTGCTCAGGACCTGGGATTCGGGTCCTTTGGGAGTAAGGTCATTCGAGCGGGACTCTCCAGGCCCCACCCTGTTTAGGGAAGCTTGGGTACATCCCACGGTCTGGACTGATCCGGGTACATACAGGGAAAGGGAAATTGGTTCTTACCTGCTAATTTTCGTTCCTGTAGTACCACGGATCAGTCCAGATGCCCACCTGTCATGGGCAATACATTTCCTTGGAGAGTCCGTTTGATTGTTTTCTTCTATCTGCAGAGTTATGAGGAGCATCAGCATAAAATTGTTCTACACATAAACTTGTTCTACACAAAGATTCTGCATATCAAGCTACGCCTTACGGGCAATGCATTTCAAAGTTTATAGTTCTTGTTTATATACATTTTATTCTTGCTTGTTCTATTTATCTATTGGTCTATGAAGTTTTATTCTGCTTTGATATTCTTAATACTGAAGGGGCGCAGGTAGCACACCGTGTTATGAGTGGGTGCCTTTCAAGTTTTTCTCTGTCTCCATCTGCTGGAGGGGAGGCACAACCCACAGTCTGGACTGATCCGTGGTACTACAGGAACGAAAATTAGCAGGTAAGAACCAATTTACCTCTTAACTGCAGGGAAGGAACAGAAAGATCCCAGAGCTTCTAACACTGATAAGATTTTTCCCTACTTTCCATTAGCCGTATGCAATATATATATATATAATATATGTATGTGTATGCAGCACCCTAAAAGAGAGTGACACAGAGAAAGTCCAAAATGGCCCATATTTATTTATTTAAGACTTTTTATATACCGTCTTTAGCAAATTAGATTTGAACAAAAACGGTTTACAATAATGAGCAAAATAATAAATACTATTCTTTTATAAAGTAAAAATAAAAATAAAAAAAGTATGAATAAAAATTACATAGAAACTTATCACTTTCAATATTACTAAATATCTTTATCCTAAATGATATTAAAATAAAATTAACTTTAAATTTAACAAAACATAAAGATGGAAAATTAAAATAACATCATAACACAACATAATAAAAGAAAATGAATCTACTTAATCTTTTATTCAGTAATTCTAAATGCTTCTCTAAAGAAGTATGTTTTTAATGATTTTTTAAATTCCTTAGTATTTGAAATTTGGCGTAGGGCATTTGGTAGAGCATTCCAATGTATAGGCCCAGCTACAGAAGAAGCTCTTGACAGGTAACATTTAATCTTGCTAATCTGACTGAAGGCACGTCCAGCTGAGATTCTTCCAGTTTGGATAGATAGCACGTAAATTCCCATATGCAACCTAAGGCCCACGCCGCTGTGTCTTTTACCTAATCTCTCAGCCCTTTTCCTTCTACTGCCCTCCATATCTGACCTAAGCATGTCCATAACCTGCAACAGTAATCGCCATCGCCACCTCCACCAGCAGACTGCGTTTATTTATTTATTTATTGCATTTCTTAGTGCAAAATTCCAAAAGAATAGATCATTGTGGTTTAAAATATAACTTTCATAATTATAAATACAGAAAATTAGTAAACCAAACATACATCACATAATAAAACTGATGATGACATTCAAATATTAATCCCAATACAAAAATCACTAGAAGAAACATACAAATTAACAGCCACTTACCTAAGTAGAATAAAGGAAATACTAACCAACTTAAAACTCATCCTTAACTTCGACAAGACTGAAATAATCATATTAGTCAGAAAGAACAACTCTCCTCAACTACCACCACTCAACCTAATGAACCAAAATACGGTTATATCTCTGGTCAATCATGCCCACAATCTTGGGAGTAATAATTGACAAGAAACTTTCTTACAAAAAACATATCACAACAAAAATCAAAGACGGATATCATAAACTACTAACACTCCGTCATTTGAAACCTTTCCTTTCTACCAACGACTTCAGATCAGTCCTTCAATTACTCATTTTCTCCAACCTAAATTACTGTAACTCCCTACTATTCAACTTACCTCTGAACACCATCCGCCCACTCCAAATCCTACAAAACACAGCTGCAAGAATACTCACTGGATCTAAAAAACATGATCACGTCACTCCTACACTTATAGCACTTTACTGGCTCCCAATAAAATTTAGGATTGAATATAAAATACTATCCATATTACAGAAAATAATATACGAAAAACAAACTAAGCTCTTCCATAAAACTGCATTCTCCAAACAGAAACCTCAGATCAGCAAATAAAGGACTTCTAAAGACACCACCAACTCGTTCCAAACAACTCATGTCAACCCAAAAGAGAGCAATCTATCTAGGAAGCCCAAAACTCTGGAACTCCCTCCCAACTGAACTCAGAACTCAAGAAAACCTAAAAACTTTCAAAAAAGATCTAAAAACATAGATGTTCACCAAAGCATACCAACTCACCCAATGAACAACACAATGTCAACCCCCTCCGGTCTAACCTGAAGAAAAATTGAAACTCAACACAAGTATGGATTATAACAAAGACTTGAAACGTGAAAAAACTGAAAAGCAAGTAACTTGTGTATGATATCCTTATGTTAACAATCTTTTGAACCTTTTTGAAAACCTTGTTATCCTCCTTAACCTTGTAAACCTTCGTATTTTTGTAAACCGTTATGATGGCGAAACCGAATGACGGTATATAAAAGTCGATAAATAAATAAATTAAAACCAAATCAGTTCAGTGCAATAACAGTATACAAGATGGGTTGCAAAACGCACAGTCAGGCCTTGCCATCTTACTCAAGACCAGTACTTAAGCCAAAATCCAGGCCCGTTCCTATGTCTTGTAATAATCCCCCCAGCCCCCAAGGTTAGGGAGGCTGCCTCCATGCAGGTGTGTGGCTGGTGTTGAACTCCTGTTCCAGGTTGTAACTGCTGCTCTGTGCAGGGAGGCCTGGTGGAGAGACACCCGTCCGTCCGTCCGTGCCTGCTGGTGCTGACTGAGAGGGAGTTACCCTGCGTGCCAGCATCATGTGCTCTGTGGCTCTGTTACTAGCCCACGTAAGGGATTTTTGTGCTTCTCTGAGACTCGGCCATTTTTTTCTTTCAGTTCTACCTGTCTGCTGTGGAGGGCTCTGTCCTCGGACCCGCCACTGACCACTCAAGTCCTGGAGCTGCTGCTGGAGCAACTGACCGCCGATGTCCCATATAAGGAAAGCAAAGGCTCCATCCTGAGCAACACCACCAGCAGAGTCGCAACTCGCCAGCCTCTCGCTGTAAGTGTGACCCAGCCTCTTGCTTTAAGGGATCCAGGGAAGGGACCTTTCCTCACTGTAAGAGACCAGAGCTGGCTCTGTCCCATTTTATCAAACTCTGCAGGAAATAACAAGCATTCACAGATGGCTTCTGTCCTTTTTATGTCTGGGTGGCATTCTCCCTGGAGAGCATGGGGTGTTTTTTTATGACGTGGGTTTGTGGAGAAGGTCTCACGAGGAATGTTTGGTGTGGATCTATAGAGCCAGTATAAGGGGAATACCTTTCTCTGTTCCTGGTTTGCATGGTCACGCTTTGCCTGCGGGTCTCGGAAGAATTTGTTTGTGTGGCTCTCTGGAAAAGGCTTATTTCTAGAGTTTCTGTTTGTGGAGTGAGGATTTTTGGGGAGCATGTAGTGTGTGGCTCTCTGGAAAAGGCTTATTTCTAGAGTTTCTCTTTGTGGAGTGAGGATTTTTGGGGAGCATGTAGTGTGTGGCTCTCTGGAAAAGGCTTATTTCTAGAGTTTCTGTTTGTTGAGTGAGGATTTTTGGGGAGCATGTAGTGTGTGGCTCTCTGGAAAAGACTTATTTCTAGAGTTTCTGTTTGTGGAGTGAGGATTTTTGGGGAGCATGTAGTGTGTGGCTCTCTGGAAAAGACTTATTTCTAGAGTTTCTGTTTGTGGAGTGAGGAGTTTTGGGGAGCATGTAGTGTGTGGCTCTCTGGAAAAGGCTTATTTCTAGAGTTTCTCTTTGTGGAGTGAGGATTTTTGGGGAGCATGTAGTGTGTGGCTCTGTGGAAAAGGCTTATTTCTAGAGTTTCTGTTTGTGGAGTGAGGATTTTTGGGGAGCATGTAGTGTGTGGCTCTGTGGAAAAGGCTTATTTCTAGAGTTTGTTTGTGGAGTGAGGATTTTTGGGGAGCATGTAGTGTGTGGCTCTCTGGAAAAGGCTTATTTCTAGAGTTTCTGTTTGTGGAGTGAGGATTTTTGGGGAGCATGTAGTGTGTGGCTCTGTGGAAAAGGCTTATTTCTAGAGTTTCTGTTTGTGGCGTGAGGATTTTTGGGGAGCATGTAGTGTGTGGCTCTGTGGGGAAAGCCTCTTCCCTCTGGAGAGCTTGTGTTTGCTTGTCTGTTCGGAAGGCCTCTCTCTCGCAAATATGTGTCTCTGCCAGAACGGCCTCTCCCTGCTAAATGTTTCATGTGGGTCACAGGGGATGGCCTCTCTCTCTGAAAAACTCGCATTTGGGTCATTGAAGGTTTTCATTTCATTTTGAGGAGAAACCTTCTCTCTGGAAAACTTGTATTTGCGTGGATGAAATTTTCATGGGCATCCAGGAGGATGGATCTGATTAATGTCTTTAATTCGGTGACCAGAGTTGGATAACGGGAGAGCGCTAGACATAGTGCACTTGGATTTCAGCGAGGCCTCTGACACGTTTCCGCACAGAAGATTTATAAATGAATTGTGTGCCCTTGGTATGGATCCTGGAGTGAGTGACTGGGTTAGAAAGTGGCTGAGTGGGAGGTGACAGTGGGGAGTGGTAAATGGAGGTTTCTCTGAGGAGGGGGCTGTTACTAGTGATCTGCCTCAGGGATCGCTCCTTGGACTGGTTCTTTTCAACATTTTTGTGAGTGAAGTTTCGGAAGGGATGTCAGGAAAGGAATGTCTTTTTGCCGATGATAATAAAATCTGTAACAGGGTGGATAGCCAGGAAGGAGTGGAAAACATGGAGGAATCTAATGAAGCTTGAGGAATGGTCTGAGGTCTGGCAGCTAAGATTTAATGGTAAAAAATGCAGAGCAATGCATTTAGGATGCAAAACCCCAAGGGAGAGGTGCAGTACTGAAGGTGAAATTCTTCTAAGCACAGAGGAAGAGCAGGATCTGGGGGTGACTGTATCTGATGATCTTAAGGTGGTCAAACAGGTGGATAAAGGAAGAGCAGGATCTGGGGGTGACTGTATCTGATGATCTTAAGGTGGTCAAACAGGTGGATAAAGGAAGAGCAGGATCTGGGAGTGACTGTATCTGATGATCTTAAGGTGGTCAAACAGGTGGATAAAGGGAGAGCGGGATCTGGGGGGTGACTGTATCTGATGATCTTAAGGTGGTCAAACAGGTGGATAAAGGAAGAGCAGGATCTGGGGGTGACTGTATCTGATGATCTTAAGGTGGTCAAACAGGTGGATAAAGGAAGAGCGGGATCTGGGGGTGACTGTATCTGATGATCTTAAGGTGGCCAAACAGGTGGATAAAGGAAGAGCGGGATCTGGGGGTGACTGTATCTGATGATCTTAAGGTGGTCAAACAGGTAGATAAAGGAAGAGTGGGATCTGGGGGTGACTGTATCTGATGATCTTAAGGTGGTCAAACAGGTGGATAAAGGAAGAGCGGGATCTGGGGGTGACTGTATCTGATGATCTTAAGGTGATCAAACAGGTGGATAAAGGAAGAGCGGGATCTGGGGGTGACTGTATCTGATGATCTTAAGGTGGTCAAACAGGTGGATAAAGGAAGAGCGGGATCTGGGGGTGACTGTATCTGATGATCTTAAGGTGGTCAAACAGGTGGATAAAGGAAGAGCGGGATCTGGGGATGATTGTATCTGATGATCTTAAGGAGGCCAAACAGGTGGATAAAGGAAGAGCAGGATCTGGGGGTGACTGTATCTGATGATCTTAAGGTGGTCAAACAGGTGGATAAAGGAAGAGCAGGATCTGGGGGTGATTGTATCTGATGATCTTAAGGAGGCCAAACAGGTGGATAAAGGAAGAGCAGGATCTGGGGGTGAATGTATCTGATGATCTTAAGGTGGTCAAACAGGTGGATAAAGGGAGAGCGGGATCTGGGGGTGATTGTATCTGATGATCTTAAGGAGGCCAAACAGGTGGATAAAGGAAGAGCAGGATCTGGGTGTGACTGTATCTGATGATCTTAAGGAGACCAACAGGTGGATAAAGGAAGAGCAGGATCTGGGGGTGATTGTATCTGATGATCACAAGGAGGCCAAACAGGTGGATAAAGGAAGAGCAGGATCTGGGGGTGACTGTATCTGATGATCTTAAGGAGGCCAAACAGGTGGATAAAGGAAGAGCGGGATCTGGGGGTGACTGTATCTGATGATCTTAAGGAGGCCAAACAGGTGGATAAAGGAAGAGCGGGATCTGGGGGTGACTGTATCTGATGATCTTAAGGAGGCCAAACAGGTGGATAAAGGAAGAGCGGGATCTGGGGGTGACTGTATCTGATGATCTTAAGGTGGTCAAACAGGTGGATAAAGGAAGAGCGGGATCTGGGGGTGACTGTATCTGATGATCTTAAGGTGGCCAAACAGGTGGATAAAGGAAGAGCAGGACCTGGGGGTGACTGTATCTGATGATCTTAAGGAGGCCAAACAGGTGGATAAAGGAAGAGCAGGATCTGGGGGGTGATTGTATCTGATGATCTTAAGGAGGCCAAACAGGTGGATAAAGGAAGAGCAGGATCTGGGGGTGACTGTATCTGATGATCTTAAGGTGGTCAAACAGGTGGATAAAGGGAGAGCGGGATCTGGGGGTGATTGTATCTGATGATCTTAAGGAGGCCAAACAGGTGGATAAAGGAAGAGCAGGATCTGGGGGTGATTGTATCTGATGATCACAAGGAGGCCAAACAGGTGGATAAAGGAAGAGCAGGATCTGGGGGTGACTGTATCTGATGATCTTAAGGAGGCCAAACAGGTGGATAAAGGAAGAGCGGTGACTGTATCTGATGACCTTAAGGTGGTCAAACAGGTGGATAAAGGAAGAGCGGGATCTGGGGGTGATTGTATCTCATGATCTTAAGGTGGTCAAACAGGTGGATAAAGGAAGAGCAGGATCTGGGGGTGATTGTATCTGATGATCTTAAGGTGGTCAAACAGGTGGATAAAGGAAGAGCAGGATCTGGGGGAGATTGTATCTGATGATCTTAAGGAGGCCAAACAGGTGGATAAAGGAAGAGCAGGATCTGGGGGTGACTGTATCTGATGATCTTAAGGTGGCCAAACAGGTGGATAAAGGAAGAGCGGGATCTGGGGGTGATTGTATCTGATGATCTTAAGGTGGTCAAACAGGTGGATAAAGGAAGAGCAGGATCTGGGGGTGATTGTATCTGATGATCTTAAGGTGGCCACACAGGTGGATAAAGGAAGAGCAGGATCTGGGAGTGACTGTATCTGATGATCTTAAGGTGGCCAAACAGGTGGATAAAGGAAGAGCGGGATCTGGGGGTGACTGTATCTGATGATCTTAAGGTGGTCAAACAGGTGGATAAAGGAAGAGCGGGATCTGGGGGTGATTGTATCTGATGATCTTAAGGAGGCCAAACAGGTGGATAAAGGAAGAGCGGGATCTGGGGGGTGACTGTATCTGATGATCTTAAGGAGACCAAACAGGTGGATAAAGGAAGAGCAGGATCTGGGGGTGACTGTATCTGATGATCTTAAGGTGGTCAAACAGGTGGATAAAGGAAGAGCAGGATCTGGGGGTGACTGTATCTGATGATCTTAAGGTGGTCAAACAGGTGGATAAAGGAAGAGCAGGATCTGGGGGTGATTGTATCTGATGATCTTAAGGTGGTCAAACAGGTGGATAAAGGAAGAGCAGGATCTGGGGAGATTGTATCTGATGATCTTAAGGAGGCCAAACAGGTGGATAAAGGAAGAGCAGGATCTGGGGGTGACTGTATCTGATGATCTTAAGGTGGCCAAACAGGTGGATAAAGGAAGAGCAGGATCTGGGGGGTGATTGTATCTGATGATCTTAAGGTGGTCAAACAGGTGGATAAAGGAAGAGCAGGATCTGGGGGTGATTGTATCTGATGATCTTAAGGTGGCCACACAGGTGGATAAAGGAAGAGCAGGATCTGGGAGTGACTGTATCTGATGATCTTAAGGTGGCCAAACAGGTGGATAAAGGAAGAGCGGGATCTGGGGGTGACTGTATCTGATGATCTTAAGGTGGTCAAACAGGTGGATAAAGGAAGAGCGGGCTCTGGGGGTGATTGTATCTGATGATCTTAAGGAGGCCAAACAGGTGGATAAAGGAAGAGCGGGATCTGGGGGGTGACTGTATCTGATGATCTTAAGGAGGCCAAACAGGTGGATAAAGGAAGAGCAGGATCTGGGTGTGACTGTATCTGATGATCTTAAGGTGGTCAAACAGGTGGATAAAGGAAGAGCAGGATCTGGGGGTGATTGTATCTGATGATCACAAGGAGGCCAAACAGGTGGATAAAGGAAGAGCAGGATCTGGGGGTGACTGTATCTGATGATCTTAAGGAGGCCAAACAGGTGGATAAAGGAAGAGCGAGATCTGGGGGTGACTGTATCTGATGATCTTAAGGAGGCCAAACAGGTGGATAAAGGAAGAGCGGGATCTGGGGGTGACTGTATCTGATGATCTTAAGGAGGCCAAACAGGTGGATAAAGGAAGAGCGGGATCTGGGGGTGACTGTATCTGATGATCTTAAGGTGGTCAAACAGGTGGATAAAGGAAGAGCGGGATCTGGGGGTGACTGTATCTGATGATCTTAAGGTGGCCAAACAGGTGGATAAAGGAAGAGCAGGACCTTGGGGGTGACTGTATCTGATGATCTTAAGGTGGTCAAACAGGTGGATAAAGGAAGAGCAGGATCTGGGGGTGACTGTATCTGATGATCTTAAGGAGGCCAAACAGGTGGATAAAGGAAGAGCAGGATCTGGGGGTGATTGTATCTGATGATCTTAAGGAGGCCAAACAGGTGGATAAAGGAAGAGCAGGATCTGGGGGTGACTGTATCTGATGATCTTAAGGTGGTCAAACAGGTGGATAAAGGGAGAGCGGGATCTGGGGGTGATTGTATCTGATGATCTTAAGGAGGCCAAACAGGTGGATAAAGGAAGAGCAGGATCTGGGGGTGATTGTATCTGATGATTACAAGGAGGCCAAACAGGTGGATAAAGGAAGAGCAGGATCTGGGGGTGACTGTATCTGATGATCTTAAGGAGGCCAAACAGGTGGATAAAGGAAGAGCGGTGACTGTATCTGATGACCTTAAGGTGGTCAAACAGGTGGATAAAGGAAGAGCGGTGACTGTATCTGATGACCTTAAGGAGGCCAAACAGGTGGATAAAGGAAGAGCAGGACCTGGGGGTGACTGTATCTGATGATCTTAAGGTGGTCAAAAAGGTGGATAAAGGAAGAGCGGGATCTGGGGGTGATTGTATCTGATGATCTTAAGGAGGCCAAACAGGTGGATAAAGGAAGAGCAGGATCTGGGGGTGACTGTATCTGATGACCTTAAGGAGGCCAAACAGGTGGATAAAGGAAGAGCGGTGACTGTATCTGATGACCTTAAGGTGGTCAAACAGGTGGATAAAGCGATGGTAAAAGCCAGAAAGCTGCTTGGCTGCACAGGGAGAGGAAGGGTCAGTAGAAAAAGGGAGGTGACACTGCCCCTGTATAGGTCCCTGGTGAGACCTCACTTGGGATACTGAGTACAGTTCTGGAGACCCCACGTTCAAAAGGATAGAAACAGGATGGAGTCGGGCCAGAGGGAGGCTACTAACATGGTCAGTGGTCTTCAGTCTAAAGCATATGGGGAGAGAGAAAGATCTAAACATGGACCCCCTGGAGGAAAGGTGAGATAGGGGAGATAGGATAGAGACATTCAGATATCTCACAGGTTTCCATGCACAGGAGCTGAGCCTTTTTCAATGGAAAGGAGACTCTAGGACAAGGTGTCATGGGAGGAGGGTGAGAGGGGGGAGACTTAGGAGTAATCTTAGGAAATATTTCTTTACAGAGCGGGTGGGGGATGCATGGAACGGCCTCCCGCGAAGGTGGTGGAGACAGACAGTATCTGAATTCAGGAAAGGATAAACACGGGGGATCTCTGAGGCAGTGATGGGAATTATAAAGCTGAATTAGTTGGGTGGACGGGATGTACATTGGGTCTTTATCTGCCCTCGTGTTTCTGTGTTTCCGGTCCTTCCTAGCAGTCTGTTTTTTAAGCAGTACAGCAGCTGTGCACATCTGCCCCTCTGCAGCCTTTCTCCTCTCCTCTCTGGAGTTAAACAGCTCCTGTTAAACCTCTGGAAGCTGCAGGCCTAGGACAGCGTTGTGTAGGTGTTCTGGCTTCCTGTCTGTAAAACCCGATATCCCCTCGCCCCCTTCCTGCCGTTTCTTTACCACGTCTGAGTCCTGGATGCTTTTCCCCAGTACTCACATTTCTGCATTTCCATTCAGAAGACAAAATATGTCAGCAGTGGCTTTTTTTTTGTCTTTTGTCTTTAGTTTATTGAGTTTCGCTCTCTTGACGTTTGCCTCAGACTAGGATTAACTGCTGAAGTGGTGACTCCAGGCCTCGGATGAGTTAAATGTCAGGGTGAGGTGCTGAGTCCACCCTCAGGGCACCTGCAGTGACCTCTAGAACCCCTGGGGAGTTTGCTGTCTCTTTGATATTGCTGTGCTAATTCGCTCAGAGAGCAGAAATAAAGGTTAAGGAATAGAACGAGCCATATCTCTGGGGATAGAGGGGTTTAGATAGGCACGAGAGGGGGGAAGGATCCTATTGAGGGATTCAGATCATGCATTGTGGCTGTTTGGGCTGGAGGATGATGGGGGGGGTGGAAGGTGGCAGGGAATTGATTTAGGCTGTAGTGGGGGGGAGAGAGAGAAGCCACAGCCTTCCGGTGCCACCCTTCAGCAGGAGGGTGGGTGAGGGGCGCAGGCACCAGGCTGGAAAGCTAGGAGCGGACGTGGACTTGCAGAGACGTGGCTCAGTGAGTCCAGAGGACCTGTGCATGGCTGGGAAGGGGAGAAGCACGAAGGTTTGATTTAAAAGGTGAGGGACGCTGGCAGGGTGGCATGCGGAGGAAGAGGATCTCACGGGGCTATTCCGGCTTCCTGCCGCAGGTTTTTCAAGGCTCTGTGGCAATTATGTGGCAAATTTGCATAACTGTGCATAAGGTTTCACATCTTTCGCTATGCAAATAAGTGAAATCTTTTTTTTTTTTTTTTTTTGTAATTTATATTTTATTGGAAATTTATATAAGACAGTGTACAACCTCCACTTAATCCAAAATACAAATACATAAGAGCAAACAGCGATATGGGCATTTAAACATTATATTAATTACATACATTTCTTCCAAGTTGTAAATATCCTGCTGCGGAACTATAAACTGCTCCCATATATAAAACAACAACATTTATGGAACTGTCTGTTCCTCAGTGACCCCCCCCCCCCCCCTGCACAACCATCTAGTAGAACACAATCAAGGTAATGTATGGGACCCCCTGGGAATTAGTCCGCCAGATAGCCCTTGAACACAGAATCTTTTTTGAAGAACTTTTACATTTCTTTTTAAGCAATGTATAAAGTATACAAATTCAGAATTTCCCGTTTATCAGATAAAGGCAGGTTACAAACCTGTCCCTCTGCCAGCATCCCTTTTTATATTTTCTTCAGAAAGCTCTCATTGTCTTTCCCACTCTGTGAGCTTCTGCCGGCTTTAGCATCGGCAGTTTGTCCTGCATATCAGGCCTGACCTTCTCTGTCCACTCCAAGGTCACCTGGGGAGCTCAGGTTATAGCAGAGGGAGAGAATGATCCTTAACCGGGATCTTATTAAAACGCCAGTAGGATCCCTCCTTTTGTACAGAGCAGAATCCTGCCCCTGCAGGGAGCTTTGATGCTTGAATGAAACTTCAAGCCAGGCTTTTTTGAATGTATTCAGAAGTGGCCTTGGTTTCTGAGCATGTACGGCCACCTGGCATGGGCTCCAGGGAGCAGTTTGATGGCACAGTTGTACTCTCAATGCCTAGGGAGCCCTTCTGCCTGCTTTTTGGCGAAAACGTCTGAAAAGAAGAGGGGGTATTAAAGGGGGGGTGGAAGCTATAGACCCTGCCTCTGGAACACAGGAAGAGAAGCAGAAAGGAACCCAAGAGACGACCTGTCCTGAGTGCCAGTCAGCGTGGGTTACGTACCTGAAGCTGGGGTAACCCTAGGAGAGCTATACAGGAAGATGATTTGAGGACTCTGAGTGCCATGAACCCACTAGTAAGTTCTGGCCTACTGTGACCCATTGCACCTCACCTTGATTCAAAGGCAACAATGGAGACCAGTGAGGTATTGCGTCACATAGGCAGACAGAGTCCAGGTTGATGAAATTGCCCGCTGCCCTAGAGTCAATAACGGTGAGGGTCTCTGCTCAGCCCAGTGGTAGACACAAGGAGACGGAGATGGAGAGACCCTGGGCCACACGATTGCGAGAATACCGACAACGTGCCCCTTTGACATCAGTGGCCTGGGGCTTACATGATCGGTTTCTGCTGTGTCCGAGGATTGCACAAGAGAAGAAAAGCCCCAACTGCTTCCTGCGTCTTCCTCTATTCGAGAAAGGTGAGCAGCGCCAATATGGCCCAGTTGCATAGGCTTCTTGACTGGACTTATATTGGAAGGCTGAAGCTCGGATCGTCATTCTCTGATGTGGGACACACAAGGATCAAGGCATCCAGATCCAAAGGTAACACCTGTCAGGTGAGCTCGTCCTTGACCGGATCCTCTAATCCATTCCAGAAGACAGCGACAGGGCCTGAGTATCCCAGGCCCACCTCTGGGGCGGCCATGAGGAATTCCACTGCACACTGCCCAACGCTACAGGAGAAGGGAGGTAGAGGCTGAAATCAAGCCGCTTGCATCATCAGAAATGCGTTTAAAACACCGAGAGAAACAAAATGTCCCCGTCCGCAATCCAGGAGTTCAGGGATTCCTAGGCCAGAGCCTTCCTGGTTAGCAGTGAAATGACCTAAGCCACTCTTGACTTGTGATCAGGAAGCGGGAGACCTGCAGACACAGACTGTAGAGCACTGGTTCAAAACCTCTCAGCAGGATTTTAGATCTCTAGCGATGAGGAGGTCCTTAAGTGACCCCTCCACAGCTGCAGGAGGTATCGGAGCAGACAGACGTTTGCCGCGACTGTAATCCTTAGGCCCCAGATTGGAGGTTCCGGGCAGACAGACAGACTTGCCCCTGCAGGTTTATCACGCATTGGTTCACTTTTCCCAGGACATCCAGGTCCGTAGGGTCAGTATTGGTCAGAGTTTAATATAAAATAGTAACATTTATTTATTTATTTATTTATTTATTTATTTCGGATTTTTATATACCGGCATTCGAGATAGCAATCACATCATGCTGGTTCACATAGAACAGGGGTACAAAGTAAAACATTAACTATAACAATGGTGCGGAAAAATGCAGTTACATTTAACAGGGAGACTAGAACTTGGCGAAGAAGGAAGAGAAAGGACAGATTATTAATTCAAAAAAGGCTAATGATAGTGGATGGAGTTGAGTTAAATGATGTTAAATGACAGCAGAAAAAGATCCAATGGTCCATTCAATCTGCCCAGCAAGCTTTTTTTTTAATTTTTTTTTTTAGGGTAGTATCTGCTGCTTCTTGATGCTTCTGTTAAGTGTATTAACTGCTGCTCCATGCAGATTACCCCATAATGCCTTAGAATATAAGAAATTGCCATACTGGGTCAGACCAAAGGTCCATCAAGCCCAGTATCCTGTTTCCCACAGTGGCCACTCCAAGTCACAAGCGCCTGGAAGGAACCCAAAAGATTGATATATTCCATGCTGCATAACCCAGGGATAAGCAGTCAATTTCCCCAAATCCACCTTAATGGTTTATGGACTTTTCTTCCAGGAAGTTATTCCAACCATTTTTAATTCAGCTACACTAACAACTTTTACCACATCATCTGGCAATGAATTCCAGTTTATGCATTGAGTAAAACATATTTTCTCCTATTTGTCTTAAATATATTATCCAGTAACTTCATTGTGCATCCCCTAGTCTTTGTATTATTTGAAAGAGTAAACAACCGATTAACGTTTACTCGTTCCATTCCACTCGTTATTTTATAGACCTCAGTCATATCCCCCCCTTAGCCGTCTCTTCCCCAAACATTGTGATTGATGACTCTGTCATCAGTGGGAAAGAGTGAAGTGAATAACAAAACTCAACTAAAGTCTCAAAAGGAGTCCAGGAAAAGCTGGAAAGCTATGACCACAAATGCTCATAGTTTGGCCAATAAAATCCCAGATCTGCAGGCCCTAATGGTGGAGGCAGACTTGGACGTTGTTGCTGTCACAGAAACGTGGTTCACAGAATCTCATGACTGGGATACGGCAATACCAGGCTATAACTTGTTAAGGAAGGACAGAGAGGATAGGAAAGGGGGAGGAGAGGCTCTTTATGTCAGAAACAATATCCAAGCAACTGATCTGCAAGGAAGATGGGGCAATGAAGAAGCACTATGGGCCGACCTAAAAAAAGATGGGGCATCCATTTATACTGGAGTGGTTTACAGGCCTCCAAACCAAAAGGAAGAGTTGGACAGAGGTCTGGTTGAAGACATCCAAAAGATGGGAAAGAAGAGAGAAGTGGTGATCATTGGAGACTTTAATCTGCCGGATGTAGACTGGAGAATCCCATCTGCAGAATCTAATAATAGTAGAGAAATAGTGGATGCCCTACCAAGGCGCTTTGTTCAAACAAATGGTAATGGAACCCACGAGAGAAGGAGCTATACTCGACTTAGTGCTCACTAATGGAGATAATGTCTCAGACGTCCAGGTGGGTGCCCACCTCAGCACCAGTGATCATCAAACGGTATGGTTTAATATCACAAAAAGGATACGGAAAATAAGCACAAAAACCCGAGTTTTGCAGTTCAAAAACACGACTTTGATGAAATGGGGAAGTACCTGGAGGAAGAACTAAAAGGCTGGGAGAACGAGAGAGATGTGGATCAACAGTGGACCAATCTAAAAGGGGCAATCACCAAGGCAACTAATCTATATGTTAGAAAAATAAAGAAAAGCAAAAGAAAAATGAAACCTACCTGGTTCTCAAAGGAGGTGGCTGACAAAATAAAGGCTAAAAGAACAGCGTTCAAGAAATATAAAAGATCCCAAAGGGAGGAGCACAAAGAAGAATTTCTGGTACAACTGAGGGAGACAAAGAAATTAATCAAGATGGCAAAATGTCAAGCAGAAGAGAGGAATGCCAAGGAGGTAAAGAGAGGTGACAAAACATTTTTCAGATACATCAGTGAAAAGAGAAAAGTTCAAAGTGGTATAGTGACACTGAAAGGAGGAAAGGATCAATGTGTGGAGAGTGACGAAGAAATGGCAGAAATATTAAACGAATACTTCAGTTCGGTGTTCACTAAAGAGGACCCTGGAGAAGGACCATCGCTAGTTAACAAGAAACTGGAGGGGATTGGAGTAGATGTAACTCCATTTACAGTAGAAAATGTATGGGAAGAGCTGGGGAAACTGAAAGTGGACAAAGCCATGGGGCCTGATGAGGTTCATCCCAGGATACTGAGGGAGCTCAGAGATGAGCTGGCAGGTCCTCTGTGTGACCTGTTCAATAGATCCCTGGAAAGTGGACAAAGCCATGGGGCCTGATGAGGTTCATCCCAGGATACTGAGGGAGCTCAGAGATGAGCTGGCAGGTGCTCTGTGTGACCTGTTCAATAGATCCCTAGAAATGGGAGTGGCGCCGATTGATTGGAGAAGAGCGGTGGTGGTCCCGCTTCACAAGAGTGGGAACAGAGAGGAGGCTGGAAATACAGGCCGGTTAGCCTCACTTCGGTGGTGGGAAAAGTAATGGAGTCAATGTTGAAAGAGAGAATAGTTAACTATCTACAGTCGGGAGAATTGATGGACCAGAGGCAGCATGGATTCACCAGGGGAAGATCCTGTCAGACAAATCTGATCGACTTTTTTGACTGGGTAACCAAGGAATTGGATCAAGGAAGAGCACTCGATGTCATCTACTTGGATTTCAACAAAGCCTTTGATACGGTCCCACACAGGAGACTGGTGAATAAAATAAGAAGCTTAGGAGTGAGTGCCGAGGTGGTGGCCTGGATTGCAAACTGGTTGACGGACAGAAGACAATGTGTGATGGTAAATGGAACTTTCTCTGAAGAGAGAGTGGTTTTAAGTGGTGTACCGCAAGGATCGGTGTTGGGACCGGTCCTGTTCAATATCTTTGTGAGCGACATTGCGGACGGGATAGAAGGTAAGATTTGTCTTTTTGCAGATGACACTAAGATCTGCAACAGAGTGGACACGACGGAAGGAGTGGAGAGAATGAGACGGATTTAAGGAAGCTGAAAGAGTGGTCGAAGATATGGCAGCTGAGATTCAATGCCAAGAAGTGCAGAGTCATGCATATGGGGAGTGGAAATCCGAATGAACTGTATTCGATGTGGGGGGGGGGGGGGAAGGTTGAAGTGCACGGAACAGGAGAGAGACCTTGGGGTGATGGTGTCTAATGATCTGAAGTCGGCGAAACAATGGGACAAGGCGATAGCTAAAGCCAGAAGAATGCTGGGCTGCATAGAGAGAGGAATATCGAGTAGGAAAAGGGAAGTGATTATCCCCTTGTACAGGTCCTTGGTGAGGCCTCACCTGGAGTACTATGTTCAGTTCTGGAGACCGAATCTCCAAAGAGACAGAGACAAGATGGAGGCGGTCCAGAGAAGGGCGACCAGAAAGGTGGAGGGTCTTCATCAAATGACTTGTGCGGAGAGATTGAAGAATCTAAATATGTACACCCTGGAGGAAAGGAGAAGCAGAGGTGATATGATACAGACTTTCAGATACTTGAAAGGTTTTAATGATCCAAAGACAACGACAAACCTTTTCCGTCGGGAAAAAAATCAGCAGAACCAGGGGTCACGATTTGAAACTCCAGGGAGGAAGACTCAGAACCAATGTCAGGAGGTATTTCTTCACGGAGAGGGTGGTGGATGCCTGTAATGCCCTTCCGGAGGAAGTGGTAAAGACCAGAACTGTGAAGGACTTCAAAGGGGCGTGGGATAAACACTGTGGATCCATAAAGTCTAGAGGACATGAATGAAGAGTGGGTGGCTCGCGGGAACGACGGCCACTACCTGGAAAAATACCCTTATTCAATAAACATACACACGATTAATGCGACTCCAACATTGCTCTAAGCTTCAACGGCAAGAGGAAATGTGGAAAAAGATTAGCATTCACAAAAAGCAGGGAGTAGCTTGCTTGTTAATGCGGTTACTACCCCAAACCAAATAAGCCTGATACTTCACTTTCAATGCATATCTAGCATAGCTCTCTGCTTAAACGGCAGGGGGAATGAAGAAAGTGGATCTATATACAGACAACAACCAACAAGGACTGAATTACATAGTCTGGGTAAACAAATAAGCATGGGTGTAGATGGCTTATTGTGGCAGTTACTACCCCTAACTAATTAAGCTAGATATTTCACTTAGATGCAGCTCCAACACTGCTCTCTACATTAATGGTGGGGGTGGAAGGGAAATAATGCGGCAACCAGAATTGTACACAGTATTCAAGGTGCGGTCTCACCATGGAGCGATACAGAGGCATTATTTATTTATTTAAAGATGTTTCTATGCCGCTTTTACAAACAAGGTTTAGTCAAAACAGTGTACAAAGATACAAATCATAAAATAGAATAACATAAGTAAAAATTACAAAAATCTTATAATAAAATAAAAATACAATAAAAAACAAAGTTCATAAAGTATTAAATCTCGTCAAACAAAAAATTGAGACAAGTGCCATCTTATAAATTATTACGGTACATGAAAAGAAAAATGAAAGAAATGGATGGTTATGTTGTGTGTAGTGTGGTTAATGTTTATTTGAAGCAATTTTGAAAGCAATCTGAAACAAATGAGTTTTTAAGGATTTCTTGAAGTAAATTGGATTGGATAATGATCTTAATGAATCTGGTAATGTGTTCCAAAGGGTGGGACCTGCTACTGAAAAGGCCCTTTTTCTTGTAATATTGAATCGTGCTTGCTGAGGCGAAGGGGTATCTAAGAAGTTTTTTGTTAGTGATCTCAAATGTCTCGTGGGTTTGAAATATGGAGTAGAGAGCAGAGCCAAGTAGAAGAAGAGTTATGGATGAGTGAATGGATAATGGTAAGGATTTTGTATTGTACTCTAAATTTTATTGGTAACCAATGATAAGTCTGAAGTACTGGAGTAATGTGATTTCTAATGGAAGTACCTGATAAGATACGTGCTGCTGCATTCTGGGCTAATTGTAATGTTTGGATGGTATTATCGGGAAGGCCTAGATAAAGAGAATTATAGTAATCGAGACCCGAAAAGATAAGAGATTGAAGGATAGTACGGAAATCCCGAAAGAACAGCAAAGGACGAAGGCGCTTCAGAAGTAGTAGTTTGTAGAAGGAATTTCTTGTTACTAATGAGATATGTTGCTTCATGGTTAGGTCTGTATTGATAGTTACACCTAAATTTTTTGCATGATTAGAGATTGGAATGGAGGTACCATTAAAGAGAAAGTGAGAGGTGGGACCAATAGAAGATTCTGAGATAGAAGTGAGATGAACAATTTCTGTTTTTGCTGGATTTAGTTTTAACCGGTTGTGTGAAAGCCATGTACTAATGGTTGTTAGATATAAGGAAACTAAGGAGAGAGTGTCTGACCATAGATTTTGAACTGTAAGGGTCTGACCAGCATAGATTTTGAAATGTAAGTTTAAAGAAGAAAGAGCACGGCAGAGTTGGTAACAAATAGATGTTAAAAAGAATAGGAGATAAGGAAGAGCCCTGAGGATCACCTGGAGAAATTGTGTAGGGCTCAGAAGAGTGATTGCCTATATTGACTTGTTGAGTGTGATCTGTAAGAAATGAAGAAAACCACTGTAAAACTGTGCTTGAGATGCCTATAGATTTGAGTCCAGAGATGAGAATCTGATGATCAACCGTGTCAAAGGCTGCGGAAATGTCCAAGAAAGCGATACTATAGTCTGTGTAAGAATAAAAAGCTCGAAATATGGTGTCAAAAGAAGTTATCATAAGGGTTTGATAGGTGTCATAGTGGATAACACATTGAAATCGTCGGTACAGTGTGCTGCGGCAGTCAAAAAAGCAAACAGAATGTTAGGAATTATTAGAAAGGGAATGGTTAATAAAACGGAAAATGTCATAATGCCTCTGTATCGCTCCATGGTGAGACCGCACCTTGAATACTGTGTACAATTCTGGTCGCCGCATCTCAAAAAAGATATAGTTGTGATGGAGAAGGTACAGAGAAGGGCCACCAAAATGATAAGGGGAATGGAACAGCTCCCCTATGAGGAAAGACTAAAGAGGTTAGGACTTTTCAGCTTGGGGAAGAGACGACTGAGGGGGGGGGGGGATATGATAGAGGTGTTTAAAATCATGAGAGGTCTAGAATGGGTAGATGTGAATCGGTTATTTACTCTTTCGGATAGTAGAAAGACTAGGGGGCACTCCATGAAGTTAGCATGTGGAACATTAAAAATTAATCGGAGAAAGTTCTTTTTTACTCAACGCACAATTAAACTCTGGAATTTGTTGCCAGAGGATGTGGTTAGTGCAGTTAGTGTAGCTGTGTTTAAAAAAGGATTGGATAAGTTCTTGGAGAAGTCCATTACCTGCTATTGAGTTCACTTAGAGAATAGCCACTGCCATTAGCAATGGTAACATGGGATAGACTTAGTTTTGGGTACTTGCCAGGTTCTTATGGCCTGGATTGGCCACTGTTGGAAACAGGATGCTGGGCTTGATGGACCCTTGGTCTGACCCAGTATGGCATTTTCTTATGTTCTTATGAAGGATGTCATGTTCTGCTAGATAATCAGAAAGTTGGAACAAGACTACTGACTCAATGAGTTTCGCTAAAGAAGTTAAGAGTAGCGATAGGCCTGAGATTGCTAAGATCAGATGCATCTTTAGATTTATTTTTAATGATAGGTAAGATGGAGGGGGTTTTTTTTAAACACTGTGGGAACTGTCCTGTTTCTAAAGATTGATTAACTAATAGACTAAGAAAGTTATTAGCGTGAGGGCGTAATGCTTTAAAGAAGGCGCCAGAACAAGGTTTGTCTGGTGAGTTAGAAGGGTTTTGTTTCCGTATGATAGTTTGGCATTTTCTGAAACTGGAGTAAACTCAGACCAAGTATAGTTAGGTTCAGAGTTATTAAAGGAAGGAAAAGGTAATTTTGCAAATTCATTGGATATGTTTGTAACTTTAGTTTTGAAATAGTTTGCAATTTTATTACAAGATGCTGAATCATGAGTTATGGACTGCCCATTCTGTATTGTTGTTAAAGATTTTACAATATTGAATAGCGTATTGGAGTTATCATTAGCCTTGGAGATTTTATTAGAGTAATAAGATTTTTTTTGCAATGTTTGTGTTCTTGTTGTAGCAGCGTAAGAGGCAATAATATGCATTTTTTGTTTCTGGTGTTTTATTACAACGCCATTTATGGTCTAGTTTTCTAAGAGAAGTTTTTAGGGAATGTAATGATTTTGTATACCAAGGGGCATTTGTTTTTTCCTTGTTGAGTTGGACTTTTGTTTTTTTTAAGGGGACTATTAAGTCTAAGGAAGAGGAAATAGAGTTCCATTTAGCGACAGATTCATCAATGTTATGGGCTAAGATAATTGGCAAATTAGGAACTGTAGTTTCTATAAAAGAATCTGTAGTAATAAATTTGTGTTTTATTAACGATTCCCTTCCTAATAATTCCCAACATTCTGTTTGCTTTTTTGACTGCTGCAGCACACTGGGCTGACGATTTTAAAGTATTATCCACTATGATCCTAGATCTTTTTCCTGGGTGGTAGCTCCTAATATGGAACCTAACATCGTGTAACTACAGCAAGGGTTATTTTTCCCTATATGCATCACCTTGCACTTATCCACATTAAATTTCATCTGCCATTTGGATGCCCAGTCTTCCAGTCTTGCAAGGTCCTCCTGTAATGTGTCACAATCCACTTGTGATTTAACTACTCTGAATAATTTTCTATTGGCCGCAAATTTGATAACCTCACTCGTCGTATTTCTTTCCAGATCATTTATAAATATATTGAAAAGCACCAGTCCAAGTACAGATCCCTGAGGCACTCCACTGTTTACACTTTTCCATGGAGAAAATTGACCATTTAATCCTACTCTCTGTTTCCTGTCTTTTAACCAGTTTGTAATCCATGAAAGGACATCACCTCCTATCCCACGACTTTTTAGTTTTCTTAGAAGCCTCTCATGAGGGACTTTGTCAAACGCCTTCTGAAAATCCAAATACATTACATCTGGTTCACCTTTATCCACATGTTTATTAACCCCTTCAAAAAAATGAAGCAGATTTGTTAGGCAAGACTTCCCTTGGGTAAATCCGTGTTGACTGTGTTCCATTAAACCATGTATTTATTTAGGTAATTTTATAATCTGACATTCATATTGATTGCATGTTGGTTTACAATAAATAAATAACCATGTCTTTCTGTATGCTCTACGATTTTGATCTTTAGAATAGTTTCCACTATTTTTCCCGGCACTGAAGTCAGGCTCAATGGTCTATAGTTACCTGGATTGCCCCTGGAACCCTTTTTAAATTTTGGGGTTACATTGGCCACCCTCCAGTCTTCAGGTACAATGGATGATTTTAATGATAGGTTACAAATTGTAACTAATAGATGAGAAATTTCATTTTTTAGTTCCTTCAGTACCCTAGGATGCATACCATCCGGTCCAGGTGATTTGCTACTCTTTAGTTTGTCAATCTGGCCTACTACATCTTCCAGGTTCACAGTGATTTGGTTCAGTTCATCTGACTCATCACCCCTAAAAACCATCTCCGGAACTGGTATCTCCCCAACATCCTCATTAGTAAACACGGAAGCAAAGAATTCATTTATTCTTTCTGCAATGGCCTTATCTTCCCTAAGAGCCCCTTTAACCCCTCGGTCATCCAATGGTCCAACCGACTCTGTCACAGGTTTCTTGCTTTGGATATATTTTAAAAAGTTTTTATTATGAGTTTTTGCCTCTATGGCCAACTTCATTTCAAATTCTCTCTTTGCCTGTCTTATCAATGTTTTACATTTAACTTGACAATGCTTATGTTTTATCCTATTCTCTTCAGATGGATTCTTCTTCCAATTTTTGAAGGATGTTTTTTTGGCTAAAATAGCCTCTTTCACCTCACCTTTTAACCATGACGGTAATCATTTTGCCTTCCTTCCACCTTTCTTAATGCGTGGAATACATATGGACTGTGCCTCTAGGATTGTATTTTTAAACAATGTCCAAGCCTGTTGAACACTTTTAACCTTTGCAGCTGCACCTTTCAGTTTTTTTCTAACTATTTTCCTCATTTTATCAAAGTTTCCCTTTTGAAAGATTAGTGTTAGAGCTGCAGATTTACTTATTGTCCCCCTTCCAGTTATTAGTTTAAATTTGATCATGTTATGATCACTGTTGCCAAGTGGCCCCACCACCGTTACCTCTCTCACCAAATTCTGCGTTCCACTAAGAATTAAATCTAAAATAGCTCCCTCTCTTGTTGGTTCCTGAACCAATTGCTCCATGAAGCAATCATTTATTACATCCAGGAACTTTATGTCTCTAGCAAGTCCTGATGTTACATTTACCCAGTCAATATTGGGGTAACTGAAATCTAAACGACGGCAAAACCTGCACGTCAGCAAGTACATCCACGAGACAGTGCAAATAAATGTAATAGTCCCAGACAAGTTCATCATCAGTTTGTCATTTATTGAATTTTCACACACTTATTGCGGCAACTCCACTGACTTCAAAACGGCCAACTTTGCACAGAGGTCCCCCGACACGGACCCGTGTTTTGCCGTGGCTGCGTCGGGAGGGACATGAGATTTCGAGGTAAACGCTAAAAGGAATTACATACAGGCACTAAATTAAACGATGAACAAAACAGCCGACCAAAATCAAAGCAGAGCATTTAACAAGTATCATAGCTTAGAGTAAATCCTTTAGACGTGGCAGGGAGTGCGCCTAACCAACGTTCAAACTGACCTTTAAACGTGGCAGGCGCTTAAGGGAAACAATCACTAGGACTTCAAAGGGCCAATCAAAATCTCTGCTGACCCAAAGGTGCCAAAGCACAGTCAGACGAACAATTGGGTTAAGAGAAATGACATAAACACAACAGCGATGGAAGCATGGATTATTGAAAAGATAAGTAATTCACAAAATATTTAGATGACAATTTTATTTTGCACAACAAAAAATTTAGAAAGAATGATTATGCATCCTGGACCTAAATAAAAGCAAACCTGTAGTGTTTCTTATGAAGGTGCATTAATGCCCACGTTATGCGCATATTTTTAGAAGTGTGTATATTTTTGGAGAGGTTGGTACATAATTTGTGAGACGCTTGATTTGAGATATTTTTTAACAACGTCCATGCCTTATGTAAATTCTTAATCTGTGCAATTGTTCTTTCAGTTTTTTCCTAACCGTTTTCCTCATTTTATCTTAGTCGCCCTTTTGAAAGTTAAATGAAGTCACAGTAGATTGCTTTGGTGTCCTCTCTTCGGTTAAATCAAATTGAATGATGTTATGATCACTATTGCCAAGTTGCCTTAACACTATTGCCTCTCACACCAAACTGTGTATTACACTAAGGATTACGTCTGAAATAGCTCCACCTCTAAGTCTGATTTTGTACCAGCTGCTCGATGTTAAGGGTAGTATCCGCCACTCCATGCAGGTTACCCCCATGCCTTCTGTGAAGAGTATTAATTGCCACTCCGTGCAGGTTACCCCCATGCCTTCTGTGAAGAGTATTAATTGCCACTCTGTGCAGGTTACCCCCATGCCTTCTGTGAAGAGTATTAATTGCCACTCCATGCAGGTTACCCCCATGTCTTCTGTGAAGAGTATTAATTGCCACTCCGTGCAGGTTACCCCCATGCCTTCTGTGAAGAGTATTAATTGCCACTCCATGCAGGTTACCCCCATGCCTTCTGTGAAGAGTATTAATTGCCACTCCTTGCAGGTTACCCCCATGCCTTCTGTGAAGAGTATTAATTGCCACTCCGTGCAGGTTTCCCCCATGCCTTCTGTGAAGAGTATTAATTGCCACTCCGTGCAGATTACCCCCATGCCTTCTGTGAAGAGTATTAATTGCCACTCCGTGCAGGTTACCCCCATGCCTTCTGTGAAGAGTATTAATTGCCACTCCGTGCAGGTTACCCCCATGCCTTCTGTGAAGAGTATTAATTGCCACTCCGTGCAAGTTACCCCCATGCCTTCTGTGAAGAGTATTAATTGCCACTCCGTGCAGGTTACCCCCCATGCCTTCTGTGAAGAGTATTAATTGCCACTCTGTGCAGGTTACTCCCGTTAACAAAGGTTACCCTTTTCTCTTCATTTCCATCCTTTAGTCATTAGGAAGCTTCTGTGTTTGTCCCATGCCCTTTCGAATTCCACAGCCGTTCTTGCCTTCACTACCTCTTCCGGGAGGGCATTCCATGCACGCACACCCTTTCTGTGAAGAAACATTTCCTGATGACGTTCTTGCCTTCACTACCTCTTCCGGGAGGGCATTCCATGCACGCCCACCCTTTCTGTGAAGAAACATTTCCTGATGATGTTCTTGCCTTCACTACCTCTTCCGGGAGGGCATTCCATGCACGCACACCCTTTCTGTGAAGAAACATTTCCTGATGATGTTCTTGCCTTCACTACCTCTTCCGGGAGGGCATTCCCTGCACGCACGCCCTTTCTGTGAAGAAACATTTCCTGATGACGTTCTTGCCTTCACTACCTCTTCCGGGAGGGCATTCCATGCACGCCCACCCTTTCTGTGAAGAAACATTTCCTGATGACGTTCTTGCCTTCACTACCTCTTCCGGGAGGGCATTCCATGCACGCCCACCCTTTCTGTGAAGAAACATTTCCTGATGACGTTCTTGCCTTCACTACCTCTTCCGGGAGGGCATTCCATGCACGCACGCCCTTTCTGTGAAGAAACATTTCCTGATGACGTTCTTGCCTTCACTACCTCTTCCGGGAGGGCATTCCATGCACGCACGCCCTTTCTGTGAAGAAACATTTCCTGATGACGTTCTTGCCTTCACTACCTCTTCCGGGAGGGCATTCCATGCACGCACGCCCTTTCTGTGAAGAAACATTTCCCGATGACGTTCTTGCCTTCACTACCTCTTCCGGGAGGGCATTCCATGCACGCACGCCCTTTCTGTGAAGAAACATTTCCCGATGACGTTCTTGCCTTCACTACCTCTTCCGGGAGGGCATTCCATGCACGCACGCCCTTTCTGTGAAGAAACATTTCCTGATGACGTTCTTGCCTTCACTACCTCTTCCGGGAGGGCATTCCATGCACGCCCGCCCTTTCTGTGAAGAAACATTTCCCGATGACGTTCTTGCCTTCACTACCTCTTCCGGGAGGGCATTCCATGCACGCCCACCCTTTCTGTGAAGAAACATTTCCCGATGACGTTCTTGCCTTCACTACCTCTTCCGGGAGGGCATTCCATGCACGCACACCCTTTCTGTGAAGAAACATTTCCTGATGACGTTCTTGCCTTCACTACCTCTTCCGGGAGGGCAATCCATGCACGCCCACCCTTTCTGTGAAGAAACATTTCCTGATGACGTTCTTGCCTTCATTTCCTCTTCCGGGAGGGCATTCCATGCACGCACACCCTTTCTGTGAAGAAACATTTCCTGATGACGTTCTTGAGTCTGCCCCCTGGAGCTTCAGTTGTCAGTGGGTTGCCCCAGGAATATGCAGCTGGATGGTCTAAAGAGGCAAATCCAGGTAGACAATGGTGAGGCTAGAGAAGCTGGGCATCTTCTCCCTGCACCAGCCAGCTTTCCCTTAGATTGAGCCCTCAGGTTCTGGATTACGGAGGTAGCCCCTGATCCAAGGCAGGAGCACACCAGGTATCCAGGAACACTAAAGGGGGCCAACAGGAATGCTGAAGACAAGGTCAGGAAGCAACAACGTCTTACGAGGGCAGGAAACTGGAACAGAGCCAGAGTAAAATGACCATAAAGTAAGACCAAGCTCTGGCAACTTGACTGACAAAAAAGTCTGGCTATAATAAAACTAGACAGGAAACAAGATGGCTGCAGGAGGGAAGTGAAGGGCACGGAGCCGGGAGGACTGGATAGACAGTCCAAGTGGCTCACAGCACCATCTACAGGCTGGAGGTGAATTTGGCATCAGATCCTCACAGAGGGTTATTTATTAGGAGTTGATGAATAACAGTTATCAAGAGAATTACTGGAGTGAACAGGTGGAAGGAACAGGCCTCGAAAAAAGAAAAGGAGTGGGATTGAGATGGAAGAAGGGGGTTGAAATTTATAGGTCCTGTATTGCTACGGGACTGTCACTGGGCGTCCCCTCATAGGGTCTTGTACTGGTACAGGACTCTCATATTGGGTATTGTACTGGTACAGGACTCTCATATTGGGTATTCTTTCACGGGGCCTTGAAGGATACTGGGCTATCACTGTGAGTGTCCCATCATAGATTCCTATAGTGGTACAGGACTCTCATAATGGGTCTTGTACTGGTACAGGACTGTCATAATGGGTATTGTACTGGTACAGGACTCTCATAATGGGTATTCTTCACAGGGCCTTGAAGGATACTGGGCTATCACTGTGAGGGTCCCATCATAGATTCCTATACTGGTACAGGACTCTCATAATGGGTATTCTTTCACAGGGGCTTGAAGGATACTGGGCTATCACTGTGAGGGTCCCATCATAGATTCCTATAGTGGTACAGGACTCTCATAATGGGTATTCTTTCACAGGGGCTTGAAGGATACTGGGCTATCACTGTGAGTGTCCCATCATAGATTCCTATAGTGGTACAGGACTCTCATAATGGGTATTCTTTCACAGGGGCTTGAAGGATACTGGGCTATCACTGTGAGGGTCCCATCATAGATTCCTATAGTGGTACAGGACTCTCATAATGGGTATTCTTTCACAGGGGCTTGAAGGATACTGGGCTATCACTGTGAGTGTCCCATCATAGATTCCTATAGTGGTACAGGACTCTCATAATGGGTATTCTTTCACAGGGCATTGAAGGATACTGGGCTATCACTGTGAGGGTCCCATCATAGATTCCTATAGTGGTACAGGACTCTCATAATGGGTATTCTTTCACAGGGGCTTGAAGGATACTGGGCTATCACTGTGAGTGTCCCATCATAGTGGTACATAGTGGTACAGGACTCTCATAATGGGTATTCTTTCACGGGGCCTTGAAGGATACTGAGCTATCACTGTGAGTGTCCCATCATAGTGGTACATAGTGGTACAGGACTCTCATAATGGGTATTCTTTCACGGGGCCTTGAAGGATACTGGGCATCACTGTGAGTGTCCCATCATAGATTCCTATAGTGGTACAGGACTCTCATAATGGGTATTCTTTCACAGGGGCTTGAAGGATACTGGGCTATCACTGTGAGTGTCCCATCATAGTGGTACATAGTGGTACAGGACTCTCATAATGGGTATTCTTTCACGGGGCCTTGAAGGATACTGGGCTATCACTGTGAGGGTCCCATCATAGATTCCTATAGTGGTACAGGACTCTCATAATGGGTATTCTTTCACAGGGCATTGAAGGTTACTGGGCTATCACTGTGAGGGTCCCATCATAGATTCCTATAGTGGTACAGGACTCTCATAATGGGTATTCTTTCACAGGGGCTTGAAGGATACTGGGCTATCACTGTGAGTGTCCCATCATAGTGGTACATAGTGGTACAGGACTCTCAAATTTGGTATTCTTTCACAGCGTCTTTTAGGGTGCAGGGCTTTCACTCTGAGGGTCCCCTTATTCACACTGTCTGTCCCCCCTCCTGGGATCCATATTGGTATGGGACCGTTATTTTTGGCTGTCCCTTTACCTAGTCTTATGTAGTACAGTGATTTAACGGCTGCTGTGTTACTCTTAAGCCTGGCTGACGCTACAGTAAAATCTGCTTTCCGTTCAGTTTGAGCTGCAGTTTGGGCCCAGGTGAACGGCGGTGTTGGTAGTTTGGTTCCGTTCTGGTAGGTGAATGTTGGATTTTCTCTGTTGCCACACCTCACCCCTTGTCTTCTTGTCTGTAGGCAACGTGTGCCCTGCATGAAATCCTATCCGTGCCGGAGTCTGGGCCGGCAGTGCTCAGCCTGTATCCGCAGCTCTTCGTCAGGCTCCTGCTGCACATCAGCTGTATGGTGGGCGTGCAGGCCCCCAAGAATCTGGATGGCACCAAGGAAAAGCGAAGCACCAGCCTTATTACAACGCCGCGGAGCCTGGATCCATGCAGGTATGGAAGCCGGAGGGAGCATAGAGAACTGTAATTAAGGAGATCGTGTTCAGATGCAGTGCAGATCTCTGCAGGTAAGTAAGGAAGGAGGCTGCGTACAGGTGGTGCATGGATCCCTGTAGGTAAGGAGACCAGTTACAGATGAAGCAGGCACTTCTGCAGTTCAGTAGACTGGATACAGATGGAGCAGGCAGGTAAGGAGGCTGGAGGATACAGATACAGTGTGGATCTCTGCAGGTAAGTAAGGAAGGAGGCTGCGTACAGGTGGTGCATGGACCCCTGTAGGTAAGGAGGCTGCGTACAGGTGGTGCATGGATCCCTGTAGGTAAGGAGGCTGCATACAGGTGGTGCATGGACCCCTGTAGGTAAGGAGACCAGTTATAGATGGAGCAGGCACTTCTGCAGTTCAGTAGACTGGATACAGATGGAGTAGGCAGGTAAGGAGGCTGGGTGATACAGATACAGTGTGGATCTCTGCAGGTAAGGAGGCTGCGTACAGGTGGTGCATGGACCCCTGTAGGTAAGGAGGCTGCGTACAGGTGGTGCATGGATCCCTGTAGGTAAGGAGACCAGTTACAGATGAAGCAGGCACTTCTGCAGTTCAGTAGACTGGATACAGATGGAGCAGGCAGGTAAGGAGGCTGGAGGATACAGATACAGTGTGGATCTCTGCAGGTAAGTAAGGAAGGAGGCTGCGTACAGGTGGTGCATGGACCCCTGTAGGTAAGGAGGCTGTGTACAGGTGGTGCATGGATCCCTGTAGGTAAGGAGGCTGCGTACAGGTGGTGCATGGACCCCTGTAGGTAAGGAGGCTGCGTACAGGTGGTGCATGGACCCCTGTAGGTAAGGAGGCTGCGTACAGGTGGTGCATGGATCCCTGTAGGTAAGGAGACCAGTTACAGATGAAGCAGGCACTTCTGCAGTTCAGTAGACTGGATGCAGATGGAGCAGGCAGGTAAGGAGGCTGGAGGATACAGATACAGTGCGGATCTCTGCAGGTAAGTAAGGAAGGAGGCTGCGTACAGGTGGTGCATGGACCTCTGTAGGTAAGGAGGCTGCGTACAGGTGGTGCATGGATCCCTGTAGGTAAGGAGACCAGTTACAGATGGAGCAGGCACTTCTGCAGTTCAGTAGACTGGATGCAGATGGAGCAGGCAGGTAAGGAGGCTGGAGGATACAGATACAGTGTGGATCTCTGCAGGTAAGTAAGGAAGGAGGCTGCATACAGGTGGTGCATGGACCCCTGTAGGTAAGGACGCTGCGTACAGGTGGTGCATGGATCCCTGTAGGTAAGGAGGCTGCGTACAGGTGGTGCATGGACCCCTGTAGGTAAGGAGACCAGTTACAGATGAAGCAGGCACTTCTGCAGTTCAGTAGACTGGATACAGATGAAGCAGGCAGGTAAGGAGGCTGGAGGATACAGATACAGTGTGGATCTCTGCAGGTAAGTAAGGAAGTAGGCTGCGTACAGGTGGTGCATGGACCCCTGTAGGTAAGGAGGCTGCGTACAGGTGGTGCATGGATCCCTGTAGGTAAGGAGGCTGCGTACAGGTGGTGCATGGATCTCTGTAGGTAAGGAGACCAGTTCCCTGTACGTACCTGGATCAGTCCAGACAGTGGGTTATGTCCCCAATCCAGCAGATGGAGTCAGCACAAGCTTTGAGGGGGCGTATCCATATATACTACTACCCCCTCTGCAGGAGTTCAGTATCTTCTGACTCCAGCAGATGCGAGTAGGGGAATCAGGCTTCCCCTCCTTTTCCTTCACTTTCTTGCTTGATTATGGCTTGTTGTTGTCTTTTTCTGTGGATCAAGTTTGTATCAAGTTTGTATTAAGTTAAAAAAAAAAAAAAAAAGGCAGAGTTCTTTCAACTTCTGGGAAGTGGCTTCTCTTCCTTGTCTCTTCTCTGCGGCCTTGCTGTTTATTTCTCGTTGCAGCCAGGGGTAAGTTTGTTTTTCCTTTGTAGTTTTTTCCTTCACAGCTCAGCCCCCGGTGCCCGCGAAAGCCGGTGGAGCCGGCCTCTTCGCTCTTTACTCCCTCACCCGCGGCCATTTTACAGCTCCTCATGGGCTGCTGGGCCATTTAGGGAAAGATGTCTGGGGCGGGTCGTGTGGCCGGGAAGGCCCCCCCGCGGCACCCTCCTCTATTTTCGGGCAGTGCGGGCCGACCGGGCCCCCCCGCAGCGGCGCTTTTGTGCGCATGGCCCCCCCCCGTGGTTTTTTTCTTTTCTCCTACAGCGATCCCGATGCCGCGGCCGTCCCGCTGTGCGGCCTGCGGAGACCCGGGGTCCCGGATTTCCCGGGAGGGCATCTGTGCACGATGCCTTCCCGGGGGGGAAGGTACCTCACAGTCCCTGACTGATTTCTCTTTTTTGCCCGGGCGGTGCGGGCCGGCCACTCCGCCATTTTTGGCGGGAACGGCGGCCATTTTACATTCTGAGCGCCCTGAGGCGCAGGCCACGAGGGGGAACGGATCCCTGGAGGCCACGAGGGAGAACGGATCCCTGGAGGACTCTACCAGCGGGGGTGTTCCCCCGATTTTGGTGCAGGAACCAAGCACCCAGAGCCAGGGAGCAGGAACCACGCCGCCCCCGAAGTGCACCCGAGCAGGCCGGGGTTCTCTCCGGAGTTTATCCTGCTCATGCATACCGCTTATCTGCAGGGGCTGGAAGCACCTGTGGGACCCCCCCCTCCTAAGATCCCTCGGATGTCGCCCTCGACGCCGGCCCCCCCCGACCCTCCGGGAGTGGGGGCCTCCCGCCTTCCTACCCGGGTCCGATCCACGCCCGCGGCAGTGGGGGCGATGCCAGACCCAGCGGGACATGGACTTGACCTCCCGGACGGGGGACAAGGGGACGGCACGCAGGAGGGGGATGATCCGCGTACCCTACGCCTCTTCCAGAGGGAAGAGCTGGACGACCTCATCCCGCAGATCATCCAAGAATTAGATTTGGACCCGCCACCAGACCCGCCTGCCCCAGTAGCTCCCGCTGTCGTCACTTCTTCAAGGAAGGGAGATCCTGTCCTGGCGGCACTCCGGCCGAGGGCTCGGGCTTTTCCCATTCATGACTCGTTTTTACAACTTCTCACCAGGGAATGGGACACCCCGGAGGCCTCCCTGAAGAGCAGCCGGGCTATGGAAAAGCTGTACCCGCTCCCCGAAGATTTCTGGACCTCATCAAGGTTCCAAAGGTGGACTCCGCAGTGTCGGCGGTCACGAAGAGGACGACTATCCCAGTGACGGGAGGTGCGGCGTTGCGGGACACACAGGATCGTAAGTTGGAAGTTTTCCTTAAGCGGGTTTTCGAGGTCTCCACTCTGGGTATGCGGGCGGTGATGTGCAGTTCGCTTGCCCAGCGGGCTAGTCTCCTTTGGGTGCAACAACTCCTCACGTCTCAGAACCTGCCGTCCGATGAGGCTGCCCAGGCAGATCGGCTAGAAGCCGCAGTGGCGTATGGGGCGGTCGCCTCGTACGACCTTTTTCGGGTCCTCGCAAGATCCATGGTTTCGGTAGTGGCAGCACGACGACTACTGTGGCTACGCAATTGGGCGGCTGATACGTTCTCTAAGTCGAGTCTGGGCTCTCTTCCCTTCAGGGGCAAGTTCCTCTTCGGGGAGGATTTGGACCAGATCATCAAGTCCCTGGGGGAGAACGCTGTTCATCGGCTGCCGGAGGATAGGTTTCGACCATCCAGAGCATTTTCTTCTTCTCGGACCAGAGCCAGAGCTGGCGGGCTCCTGGTCACGCTCCTTTCGCGGGCGTCGGCCCGCACACACTACTCCCGGAACCGGGAACCCCTATACCAAGTCTTCACAATGATGCCAGTCTCGCCCACTCCCCTGTCCCCAGGATTGGGGACCGACTAACGTATTTCTACGTGGAGTGGGCACGGATCACCTCGGACCAGTGGGTCCTGGATACCATAAAACATGGCTACGCATTGGAATTTGTCCGCCCCCCGCAGGGAAGGTTCATCTTTTCCCCCTGTGGCTCGGACCTCAAGAGAGGAGCGGTGCAGCTGACTCTGGACAGACTCCGGGAGATAGGCGCTATTGCGCCCGTGCCCTTCGGAGATGTGGGCTCGGGCCACTATTCCATCTATTTCGTCGTACCAAAGAAGGACGGTTCCTTCTGACCTATCCTAGACCTCAAGGAAGTCAACAAATCCCTTCGAGTCGTTCGGTTCCGCATGGAAACGCTCCGGTCAGTGATTGCGGCGGTGCATCGGGGGGAGTTCCTCGCCTCCCTGGACTTAACGGAGGCCTACCTGCACATTCCCATCCGCCCGGACCACCACCGTTTCCTTCGTTTCAAAATTCTGGACCAGCATTTTCAGTTCACGGCTCTCCCGTTCGGATTGGCGACGGCGCCGCGCACCTTCACCAAGATCATGGTAGTCGTGGCGGCAGCTCTCCGGAAGGAGGGCATCCTGGTTCATCCTTATCTGGACGATTGGCTCCTCCGGGCGAAGTCATTCGATCATGGACGCTCGGCGGTGACTCGAGTAGTACGGTTTCTACATTCCCTGGGATGGGTAGTGAACTTCTCCAAGAGCTCCCTCATGCCCTCGCAACGCTTGGGTTTTTTTGGGGGGCGACCTTCGACACCCTACTGGGCAAGGTTTTTCTGCGCCAGGACAAAGCTCAATCCTTGCGGGATCACACACGACGGTTCTCTGCGTTACCAGAGCCCACCTCCTGGGACTACCTGCAACTCCTGGGAGTGATGGGGTCCACCATCGACCTTGTACCTTGGGCTTTCGCGCACCTCAGGACCTTACAGTGGGCGCTCCTCTCCCGTTGGAAACCAGTATCGCAGGACTACCAGATGATTCTCCCGCTCCCGCAGAATGCCAGGGACAGTCTGGGCTGGTGGTTGGATCCGCCGAACCTGGCCCGTGGCGTGTCCCTCGATCTGCCAAATTGGGTGGTGGTGACCACCGACGCCAGTCTAGCAGGCTGGGGTGCAGTCTGCGATCGAAGCGCCACGCAGGGGACGTGGTCCACGGTGGAGGCGAAGTGGTCAATCAACCGTCTGGAAACCAGAGCGGTCCGGCTAGCTCTGCAACATTTCCTCCTGCTTCTTCGGAACCGGGAGGTCAGAATCCTATCGGACAATGCTACCACCGTGGCCTACATCAACCGACAAGGAGGCACGCGCAGCCCGCAGGTCGCGCTCGAGGCGGCGCTGCTGATGCAATGGGCGGAGCGTCATCTCGTCCGGCTAGCGGCCTCGCACATCGCCGGGGTGGACAACGTCCAGGCGGACTTCCTCAGTCGTCAACTGCTGGACCCAGGAGAGTGGTCTCTCTCCGACAAAGCGATGCAACTTCTCGTCCATCGGTGGGGGGCCCCCCACTTGGATCTGATGGCGTCCGCTCTCAACGCCAAGGCTCCACGCTTCTTCAGTCGCCGGAGAGAGCGCGGCGCAGAGGGAGTGGATGCCCTGGGCCTTCCGGGGCCCCCACATCTTCTGCTCTACGCTTTTCCACCATGGCCCCTGGTGGGCAGGATGCTCCGCTGAATAGAAAGCCATCAGGGGACCGTGGTTTTCGTCGCCCCAGAATGGCCCAGGCGACCCTGGTTTGCGGACCTGCTACAGCTGGTGATCGACGGGCCAATCGGGCTGGGGCACCTCCCCCAGCTCCTACATCAGGGCCCGGTATTTTTCGAGCAGGCAGAACTCTTCTGTCTTGCGGCCTGGCTTTTGAGAGGCGCCACCTCCGGCGTCGGGGCTACCCGGAGGCGGTAGTATCCACGCTATTGCGGGTACGAAAGACATCGACGTCGGCGGCCTATGTTCGAGTCTGGAAGGTGTTCGAGCTGAGGTGTACCAGCCAGGCCACGAGACCCGCTAAGGCTTCTGTACCTCAGATCCTCCAGTTTCTACAGGCGGGGGTGGAAAAAGGGCTCGCCTATAATTCACTACGGGTTCAGGTGGCCGCCCTTGGTTCGCTGTTGAGCGATGGGGGCTCTCTTCTACAGCATTCTGACATTGCTCATTTTCTCAAGGGTGTCAAGCATATGCGTCCTCCGTTACGGGACCCTTGTCCCTCCTGGAGTCTTAACCTTGTGCTTCGCTCCCTGTCGGGACCACCGTTTCAGCCGCTGTGCAGCGCAACGATAAAGGATCTCACTCTCAAGACTGTATTTCTTGTGACCATCTGTTCCGCTCGACGCATCTCGGAGCTGCAGGCTCTGTCGTATAGAGAGCCCTATCTCCGTTTCTCCGACTCTGGAGTTTCGCTTCGCACCGTTCCCTCCTTCCTTCCGAAGGTGGTTTCTGCATTCCATGTGAACCAGACGGTGGAGTTGCCATCCTTCTCTTCCTCAGAGCCGAAGTCTCTCCGTCTCTTGAATGTCAAGCACACTCTGCGCCTCTATCTGGAGGCTACAAATGAGTTCCGGACCTCTGACCATCTCTTCGTACTCTGGGCCGGTCCTAAGAAGGGTCTCAGGCCTCGAAGACTACCATTGCCAGATGGCTGAAGGCTGGCATTGCTGCTTCCTACATTGGGGCGGGACGGACTCCCCCACCCGGAATCGTAGCGCATTCTACACGTTCTCAGGCGGCTTCCTGGGCGGAGGTTCGCTCGGTATCCTCGCAGGAAATTTGTAGGGCAGCCACCTGGAAATCGTTACACACGTTCTCGAGGCACTATCGTCTGCACCTCGCCTCTTCGGTCTCTGGACACCTTGGCGAGCAGGTTCTCCGAGCAGGCCTCGCAGGACCCCACCCGATTTAGGGAAGCTTGGGTACATCCCACTGTCTGGACTGATCCAGGTATGTACAGGGAAAAGAAAATTATTACTTACCTGCTAATTTTCGTTCCTGTAGTACCATGGATCAGTCCAGACGCCCACCGCGTTTGGGTTCTTGATCCTGCTCAGCTCTGCGCTGCTTCTTGCTCGCAGTGTTCTGTGTCTTCACAGTCGTTTCTTTTCGCTGTTTTTCACAGCTCCCTACAAGTTGGTAGGATGTTTGCAGTTACTTGTTGCGGTTACAATTGTTTTCATTATCTGTTTCCACAAACTTGATCCTTCGGGGGTTTCTACTCTGGCTTTGATATACTCGATACTGAACTCCTGCAGAGGGGGTAGTGGTATATATGGTGACGCCCCCTCAAAGCTTGTGCTGACTCCATCTGCTGGATTGGGGACATAACCCACTGTCTGGACTGATCCATGGTACTACAGGAACGAAAATTAGCAGGTAAGTAATAATTTTCTTTTACAGATGAAGCAGGCACTTCTGCAGTTCAGTAGACTGGATACAGATGGAGTAGGCAGGTAAGGAGGCTGGAGGATACAGATACAGTGCGGATCTCTGCAGGTAAGTAAGGAAGGAGGCTGCGTACAGGTGGTGCATGGACCCCTGTGGGTAAGGAGGCTGCGTACAGGTGGTGCATGGATCCCTGAAGGTAAGGAGGCTGCGTACAGGTGGTGCATGGATCTCTGTAGGTAAGGAGGCTGCGTACAGGTGGTGAATGGACCCCTGTAGGTAAGGAGGCTGCGTACAGGTGGTGCATGGATCCCTGAAGGTAAGGAGGCTGCGTACAGGTGGTGCATGGATCTCTGTAGGTAAGGAGGCTGCGTACAGGTGGTGCATGGACCCCTGTAGGTAAGGAGGCTGCGTACAGGTGGTGCATGGATCCCTGTAGGTAAGGAGACCAGTTACAGATGAAGCAGGCACTTCTGCAGTTCAGTAGACTGGATACAGATGGAGCAGGCAGGTAAGGAGGCTGGAGGATACAGATACAGTGCGGATCTCTGCAGGTAAGTAAGGAAGGATGCTGCGTACAGGTGGTGCATGGATCCCTGTAGGTAAGGAGGCTGCGTACAGGTGGTGCATGGATCTCTGTAGGTAAGGAGGCTGCGTACAGGTGGTGCATGGATCCCTGTGGGTAAGGAGGCTGCGTACAGGTGGTGCATGGACCCCTGTAGGTAAGGAGGCTGCGTACAGGTGGTGCATGGATCCCTGTAGGTAAGGAGACCAGTTACAGATGAAGCAGGCACTTCTGCAGTTCAGTAGACTGGATGCAGATGGAGCAGGCAGGTAAGGAGGCTGGAGGATACAGATGCAGTGCAGATCTCTGCAGGTAAGTTGCTATGTAGGAAGTGCTTTGTACAAATCAACTTCTCTTGTACCTTTCATCTATTCAAACGACAGAACATCTTCAGTGATGACAACTTTCTTGTTGATACCTCTGACTTTGTGTGTAAAACCACCCCCCAAACTGAGTTAAAAGTACTCCCTCTTACAGTGGTATAAATAGAGCGTGACATACTGATTTCTATACAGAGGCCTTCGCTCCCTCCCTCTCTATAGCATTGCAATTTTAAAAAACCCTTTTCGGTTGCTCAAGGGGGGATGATCCTTGGGTGGTTCGATTATTCCGAAAGGAAGAAGTGTGTCCTCTCATTCCCCGTGTGCTGGATGAGCTGGGGATTAAGGTCATGCAGGGGGACTCAGATAATGAAGGGGTGGACCCTATCCTGGATGGACTGCGTGGTCCACCATCGCCTGTTCCTTTACCGAAAAATGCAAAGAAGTTGTTGTCCGGGAGTGGGATACTCCTGAGTCGGGTCTTAAGGTAGCCGGGGCAATGGCTAAGTTGTATCCCTTGCTGGAGGAGACGTTTGAGCTTTTGACGATCTCAAAGGTAGATGCAGCCGTATCAGCAGTGACCAAGAAGGCAACCATCCTCATGGCAGGATAGGCTTCATTGAAGGATGTTCAGGACCAAACGTTGGAGGATCAGTTGAAAAGGCTGTTTGAGGTTTCGGCCTTGAGCCTTCGGGCAGCGGTCTGATGCAGCGAGCCTGTTTGAGCCGGGTACAGAAGGCACAGGAAAAGGAGTCTGGTTCTGCAACTAATTCCAAGCAAGCCACCTGGTTGGAAGCAGAGGTGGCCTATGTGGCAGGTGCGATGTACAACATAGTCAGGACGTCTGCCAGGAACATGTTTTCCATGGTGACAGCAAGGAGACTCCTGTTGCTGTGTTACTGGGTTGCGTATGTGTGGTTGAAGTCGTAGCTGTGTAAGCTCCCTTTTAAAGGGAAGCTGTTATTTGAGGAAGATCTGGAGTAATTGATGAAGCTTTTGGGGGAGTCGAAAGGGAACAAGTTGCCCAAGGTTAAGAAGACTTTCCCGCTGCGATCTCTCTTTCGAGATATGAGATTTCGCTCCAAGAGCAGTGGTTCTGCTCTAGCACAGAAACAAGGCTCGGGAAGGCAACGGTCCTTTTGGAAGGGCTACGTAGACCATCCCAAGATCGTTCCGGCCAAGGTGCTAGAGGGAGTAAGTCCACCCAATGAAGGCAAGCTGATCCACTCTTCCTTGGAAGCCATTGGGGGAAGGCTAGCTCTCTTTTACGAGTAGTGGACCAAGATCACGTCAGATCAGTGGGTTCTGGAGGTGATGAGATGGCTACGGTTTGGAGTTTTCTCACCCAATCAGAGAAGCCTATGTGATGTTCCATTGTACTTCCCGCATCAAACGAGAGGTGGTGCGGGATACGTTGCAGCAGCTGCAATGCCTGGATGCTATTGTCCCAGCTCCCCCAAAGGAGCAAGGACTAGAAAGTTACTCAGTTTACCTCGTTGTTCTCAAGAAGGAGGGCACCTTCCAGCCCATTCTCAATCTGCAAATGGTAAATGCGCCGCTGCGGGTTCTGCATTTTTGTATGGAGATGCTGCTGAGGGAGATAACGGGTTGGTAAGGGAGAGTTTCTGGCATCGTTGGATTTAACAAAGGCCTACCTGCACATCCCTATACCCTCAGACCATCAGACGTTTCTGCGGTTCATGGTGCTAGGGGGAGCATTTTAGTGTTGAGCGCTTCCCTTCGGGTTAGTGATAGCGCCACAGACTTTCACAAAAGTGATGGTGATGTGGCAGTGGGGGCTCAGGAGGGGAAGGGATTCTGGTTCATCTGTATCTGGACAATTGGCTCATCTGGGTAAAGTCTGTATTAGTGTCGTGGCTTGATCTGACAGATCTTGGAGATGTTGCGGTCTCTAGGCTGGGTGGTGAACCTAGTGAAGAGTCACCTGGAGCCGTCTCAGTCATTGAAGTATCCGGGAGCACGGTTCAATACCCATATAAGCAAGGTGATCCTTACCTCGGAGAGGGTTGTCCAAGTTACAGCCTCAGGTGCTTCGACTACTGCGCCTGTCGGTGCCCAGGACCTGGGACTATTTGTAGATCCAGGGTTCTATGGCG
>NC_042616.1:818736132-818866088 GCF_901001135.1 Rhinatrema bivittatum
CTCACAGCTAATGATCCTCTGTGCTTATCCCAGGCTTTACCTCTCACTCCCTCACAGCTAAGGATCCTCTGTGCTTATCCCAGGCTTTACATCTCACTCCCTCACAGCTAAGGATCCTCTGTGCTTATCCCAGGCTTTACCCCTCACTCCCTCACAGCTAAGGATCCTCTGTGCTTATCCCAGGCTTTACCCCTCACTCCCTCACAGCTAAGGATCCTCTGTGCTTATCCCAGGCTTTACCCCTCACTCCCTCACAGCTAAGGATCCTCTGTGCTTATCCCAGGCTTTACCCCTCACTCCCTCACAGCTAAGGATCCTCTGTGCTTATCCCAGGCTTTACCTCTCACTCCCTCACAGCTAAGGATCCTCTGTGCTTATCCCAGGCTTTACCCCTCACTCCCTCACAGCTAAGGATCCTCTGTGCTTATCCCAGGCTTTACCTCTCACTCCCTCACAGCTAAGGATCCTCTGTGCTTATCCCAGGCTTTACCCCTCACTCCCTCACAGCTAAGGATCCTCTGTGCTTATCCCAGGCTTTACCTCTCACTTTCCCCCACAGCTAAGGATCCTCTGTGCTTATCCCAGGCTTTACCTCTCACTTTCCTCACAGCTAAGGATCCTCTGTGCTTATCCCAGGCTTTACCTCTCACTCCCCCACAGCTAAGGATCCTCTGTGCTTATCCCAGGCTTTACCTCTCACTCCCCCACAGCTAAGGATCCTCTGTGCTTATCCCAGGCTTTACCTCTCACTCCCTCACAGCTAAGGATCCTCTGTGCTTATCCCAGGCTTTACCCCTCACTCCCTCACTGCTAAGGATCCTCTGTGCTTATCCCAGGCTTTACCCCTCACTCCCTCACAGCTAAGGATCCTCTGTGCTTATCCCAGGCTTTACCCCTCACTCCCTCACAGCTAAGGATCCTCTGTGCTTATCCCAGGCTTTACCTCTCACTCCCTCACAGCTAAGGATCCTCTGTGCTTATCCCAGGCTTTACCCCTCACTCCCTCACAGCTAAGGATCCTCTGTGCTCTCTCTGGGCACTGCCTTGTAGTCATGGGACATGAACACCCTCAGGTCTCTCTCTTGCTGAGTGCCCAATCATATCTCACTGCCCCTTTCTCCTTTTAGGATTTCTGCCCCAGGTACTTGCCTTCACTTTTTGGGCTCCCAGTACAACGGTGTTCCCTGTAAGTACCCGGATCAGTCCAGACTGTGGGTTGAGCCTCCTTTCCAGCAGGTGGAGACAGAGAAAAACTGAAAGGATATCCTACATGAGGACAGAGCCCATCCTGTAACCCTTCAGTATTTGTCTCCAGCAGGTGCATCAGCGCACCCTTCGGTCTCCTGATCTCGGCTACTTAGCCGACCCAGGCCGTTCCTGGGTCGGCAAAGCCCGGGAACGTTAGCCATCTTGGATTTTTCAGCGACTCCGTTTTTGGAGCTGCCTGGGGCTGGGGAGCTGATTTTTTTCGGAGTCACACCTCAATTCCCCGACTCGCCCTCCACTCCCCCTCCCGGGAAGTCCAGTACCCATTTCTCCCCGGAATTTGTCATCCTCCTGCACAAATCCTATTTACCTAGCCTGCAGGAGGAGGACCCCCCCCCCCCCGGCAAAAAATCTCGCTCCGCGCCATTGATGGCTGGCCCTGCTGCGGAGTCCCAGGGGTCGCTTAGGGTGCGGGTGGTCCTGGGGGTGCCCCCCTCCCGACCCCCCAGTGGACCCGGTACCCCCGGATCCCGCCGCTATCCCGGATACAGAGGTTACCCTCCCCCTGGAGGGGGACGATCCCAGAGTCCTCCGCATGTTTCACAAGGAGGAATTGGAGCCCCTCATCCCCTTTGTCCTCCAGGAATTGGGGTTGGAGGGGGCCCCCTGTGTATACCCTTATGGACTCGTTACCTAAGGATATGGACCCGGTCCTGGCGGGACTCAGGGCCCCGGCAAGTGCCTTCCCTTTTCATCCCATGCACAAGCTGTTGCTCCTGAGGGAATGGGAGGCTCCCGAGGGCGCACTCCGGGTGGGGAGTGCCATGGACAAGCTTTAGCCCCCCCCGGAGGAATGCTTGGAAATACTGAAAAATCCGTCCGTGGACTCCTCCGTCTCTGCGGTCACCAAGCATACCACGATCCCGGTGGAGGGATCGCGGGCACTGAAGGATGGGCAGGACCGCAAGCTCGAGGCTCACATGAAACGTATCTTCGAAGTCCTGGCTCTCGGAGTCCGGGCGACTTTCTGCAGCAGTCTCCTGCTGCAGGCAGGCCTTGGGTGGGTTCAACAGTTACTCGGCACCCAGGACCTCCCGTCGTCAGAGGCAGAGCAGGCTGAGTGTCTGGAAGCCGTCGTCGCTTATGGGGCAGATGCGCTCTACGATCTAATCCGCGTTCAGGCGAAGGCAATGGCCTCGGCAGTGTCCGCCAGACGTCTTCTCTGGCTATGCAGTTGTTGGTCGGCCTCCAAAGCCCGGTTAGGCACGTTGCCTTTCAAAGGTAAGCTGCTCTTTGGTGAGGACCTTGATAAGCTTATGGATTCTTTAGGAGAAAATAAGGTCCATAAGCTTCCGAAGGACCGTCCTAAACCATCCCGTTCCTTCACATCCTCTCATCCTCTCTTCCGGGGTTAGAGACGATATACCCCACATGAACGGGGTGGCTCCTCGAGGGATTATTCTTCCCGGTCTCAGTCTTGGTCGCAGCCCTTTTGTGGGCGGCGGCCCTTTCGCGAGCCCGCACGCACCACCCCTAAGCCTGCCACACAATGAAGTTCAGTTGACTCATTCCTCGGTCCCCTCCATAGGCGGCCGCCTCTCCTTGTTTTCAGAGGAATGGGTCAAAATCATGTCGGACCAGTGGGTCCTCGACATTATCAGAGATGGGTAAGTCTTCAAGATTGTTCGCGACCTTCCGGATCTTTTTCTCTTCTCCCCATGCGGGCGGTCCAAGAGGGACGCGGTGGAACAAACCTTCACCAGGCTCCTGCGTCTGGGCGCGGAGGTCCCGGTCCCGGAGAGGGAGCTTGGTGCCGGCCAGTATTCTATTTACTTCATCGTTCCCAAGAAGGACGGCCCTTATCTCCCGATCTTGGACCTCAAGAGAGTCAACCGGGCTCTCAAGATTCCCCATTTCCGCATGGAAACCCTGCGAGCAGTCATTGCAGTGGCTCGCCCAGGAGAGTTCCTCGCCTCACTCGATTTGACAGAGGCGTACTTCCATATCCTGATTCACTGCGATTACCAGAAGTATCTTCGTTTCCACATTCTCAACCGGGATTTCCAGTTTCGGGCCCTGCCTTTCGGCCTTGCGACCGCACCTCGCACCTTCACCAAGATCATGGTGGTGGTGGCAGCAGCCCTTCGTCGGGAAGGCATTCTAGTTCGTCCCAATCTGGACGATTGTCTTGTGCGGGCCAAGTCGGAGACTCTCTGCAAACAGGTGGGGAATCGGGTGTTAGCCCTCCTCGCGTCTCTCGGGTGGATAGTGAATTTTTCCAAGAGTAACCTTCAGCCCTCCCAGGAGTTAGAGTTCCTGGGAGCCCACTTCGACACCCGAGTGGGCAAGGTCTTCTTGCCTCGTTCGCGGGCTCTCAAGCTGATCGACCAGATTCAAACTCTGATTTCATTGCCTCTCCCAACAGCCTGGGACTATCTGCAGGTCCTGGGATCCAGGGCTTCCACCATTGACCTAGTCCCCTGGGCTTTTGCTCATATGCCTCCGTTACAGAAAGCGTTGCTATCTTGCTGGCAGCCGGTGTCAGAGCAGTTTCACATAGTCCTCCCGTTCTTGGACTCTACAGTCGCCGACTTGCAGTGATGGCTTTCGCTTCATCTGCTTCAGGGAATGCCTCTCCAAGCTCCACAGTGGACGATAGTAACCACGGACGCCAGCTTGTCGGCCTGGGGTGCAGTCTGTCTCTCCCAGTCCACCCAGGGGATTTGGTCGCCGATTCATTTTCACTGGCACATCAATCGGTTGGAGACTCGGGCGGTACGCTTGGCTCTTCAGGAGTTTCTTCCCTTGATAAGAGGCAAAGCGGTCAGGGTCCTGTCCGACAACTCCACCACCATGGCTTACATTAATCGCCAGGGAGGTACCCGCAGCCCCCTGGTGGCTTTAGAAGCCAGCCGTCTCTTCGCATGGGCGGAATGGCTTCTGCAATGCCTAGCGGCCTCCCACATCGCGGGCAAGGAGAATGTTCAGGGCGATTTCCTCAGTCGTCAATCGCTCGATCCGGGGGAGTGGGAACTCTCGGATGCGGCCATGATTCTGATTCTTGACAGGTGGGGTCCCCCCCCACCTGGACCTCATGGCGACCTTGCACAATGCCAAGGCAAATCGGTTCTTCAGCCGTTGGAGGGAGCATGGCTCGGAGGGCGTGGACGCTCTGGCTCTTCCTTGGCCGAAGGACGTCCTTCTGTACGTGTTTTCTTCCTGTCCCCTGGTGGGAAAAGTTCTCAGAAGAATAGAGCCCCACCGGGGACCCATGATTCTGGTGGCGCCCGAGTGGCCACGAAGGCCGTGGTTTGCGGATCTCATCAACCTGGCGATGGATGGCCCTCTTCGGCTAGGTCATCTCCCTCGCCTACTTCGGCAGGGGCCTGTATTTTTCGACCAGGCTGTTTGCTTCTGTCTAGCGGCCTGGCTTTTGAACGGCGATGCCTGAGGCGTAAGGGCTACAAGGAGGAGGTCATCTCCACCTTACTGCGCGCCCGAAAGCAGTCGACTTCTCTGGCGTACGTGCGTATCTGGAAGGTTTTTGAATCCGTTTGTGCAGAGTCAGGTGTCGCAGCGCGCTCCGCCCCGGTTTCGTTGGTGCTTTCTTTCCTTCAGAAGGGTCTTTCCAAGGGCCTTTCCTTCAGTTCTCTGTGCGTACAAGTCTCTGCTCTCGGTTCTCTTCTGAGTCGGGTAGACTGTCATCCCTTAGCGAGCCACCCGGACGTGATCCAGTTCTTGAAGGGCATCAAACCACTACATCTGCCTTCTCGTACCACTTGCCCGTCGTGGAGTTTTAACCTGGTCCTTCGGGCCCTCTGTGCTGCTCCGTTCAAACATCTCCGTCGCGCTACGCTGAAAGATCTTACGCTCAATATCTTTTTGGTCACTATCTCTTCCGCTCGACGTATCTCCGAGATTCAAGTGTTGTCCTGTCGGGAACCTTTCTTGCGTTTCTCTGATTCATGGGTATCCCTCAAGACGGTCCCTTCCTTCTTGGCAAAAGATGTTTCCAACTTCCATGTCAACCAGTTGGTGGAACTCCCTGCGTTTTCCCCAGAGGAGATTGCGGGTACGACTGGGGGCGATCTCCGTAAGCTGGATGTGAAACGGGTTGTCCTTTGCTATCTCCAGGTTACCAATGACTTTCAGGTCTCGGACCATCTTTTTGTCCTCTGGAGTGGGCCTAATCGGAGTAAGCCGGCTTCTAAGACCACTATTGCGCAGTGGTTGAAAAAAGCAATCTCCTCGTCCTATCTTTGCCAAGGTCGGGCGGTTCCCGAGGGCCTAAAGGCTCATTCGCTACGTTCTCAAGCTACTTCCTAGGCGGAGAGTCAATTGGTTTCTCCGCAGGAGATTTGCAGGGCCGCCACCTGGACGTCCCTGCATACTTTTGCTCGACACTGCCATCTGGATGTGCAAGCTCCGGTTTTTGGTTCCTTTGGGCGGCAAGTGCTTCGAGCGGGACTGTCTCGTGGTACATCCCACGGTCTGGACTGATCCGGGTACGTACAGGGAAAGGAAAATTAGTTCTTACCTGTTAATTTTCGTTCCTGTAGTACCACAGATCAGAACAGACGCCCTTCCCTGTCTGTCTTTATTTCTGTCCTCTTGAAGCTTGTTCTTGCAGATTCACAGATTTTGATACTTAATCCTTTACAAGAATACCGAGCGATTACACCGGAAGCCTTGGTCGTTTTGAATACCGAGTACATGCAAGAGCTGTAAGTCATACCGTGTTTCTTACATTGTTCTACAGTTGCTCCATTGAGCTTTATGGTTACTTGCTTGATCCTATTCTGGTTTTGTTGTTTTTGCTTTGACAATGGTTATACTGAAGGGTTACAGGGTAGGCTCTGTCCTCATATAGGATATCCTTTCAGTTTTAGTCTGTCTCCACCTGCTGGAAAGGAGGCTCAACCCACAGTCTGGACTGATCCGTGGTACTTCAGGAACGACAATTAACAGGTAAGAACTAACTTTCCTTTGCTGTGCGGTGCAGGGCTGAAGAACAGGTCCGCGTGCAGGCAGTCGGAGATGTGCGACGAGGGACGGGGGTCACTGTGCTGCAGAGTTCAGCAGGAGAGGCAGATTAAAATAAGCTGCGTAAAGCTGTTCCTTTTTCAGCTCAAGAATCAAAGCTTGTCCTGTGTTTCTTTCAGCTTCTCAGCAGCAATGCAGTGAATGACCTGATGCTGCTGGAAACTCTGATGGACAACATGACGGGAAGGGAGAAGGACAGCTGTGTCACCGTCCGAATGCTGGCAATACGAGGTCTAGGAAATATGGCACACGGGTCACCAGAGAAGGTGAGCCAGGGCCAGCTCTAACTCCTCTCATCCCTGCCGAAAGCTGAAACCTGCAGTCCCAGATAAGACTCGACTTCTCTCAGCCCAGGACCCCAGGACCAGGCATTGCTTTCTTCCGTCCGCAGTGCTGTGCAGGGTTGTGCAAGGGGATTCCCTGCTTTAGAATTTCACTCACATCCCCCGGCCTGTTTGACCTGGGCACCCCGCGCAGCTCTGCTGTGCTTAGGCCTGAGGAGGGAGTGAAGATTTCTGACTCGCATGTGACCGTGTGCAGCTTGGAAAGTGCATCTCCAAGGGCAGCTACCTCTCCAGCCCCTGGGCTTGCAGGAATCCCTTCACTCTCCTGAGTCTGCTATCCAAGGAAACAGGTGCAGCAAGATTGCTTGGGGAGAAAATGGGGAGAAGACAGACAGAACGAGACCCCATGAGACCCCACGCGCTCACACCAAAGCCAAGACTGGGAGTAGCCATGTAGCACTTACAGTGAGGCCAAGACTCATATCAAAGGCCGGGTCCTGGGGGCCAGGCACATTGCTCTTACCCACGCCATGACCTCTGGGAAGGGATGTAGCACCCGCACTGACTGGGAGTAGCCATGTAGTACTTACAGTGAGGATGGTCCAAGAAAACAAAGAGGTAGGCGATCTATGATAGCCGTAAGGATAAACACAAACAATAGATGCCTGATCTTTTTCCAAATGTTTATTTAAGCAGAGACGTGTTCAAAAATCGCCCGACTCAGGCCGAGTTTCGCGGTTCAAAAACCGCTGCCTCAGGGGCTTCAACACTCCACAGTTATGAAAAATTCTCAGTAGTGTATTTCTCATCCGATGTACAGTCAATTACTGTCAGCAATGCTTCTGCAAACAGCACTTCACTCCCGGTCTCTGCTGCAGCCGCGAAACTCGGCCTGAGTCGGGCGATTTTTGAACACGTCTCTGCTTAAATAAACATTTGGAAAAAGATCAGGCATCTATTGTTTGTGTTTATCCTGTTTGTACTTACAGTGAGGCCAAGACTCGTATCAAAGGCCGGGTCCTGGAGGCCAGGCACATTGCTCTTACCCACGCCAAGACCTCTGGGAAGGGATGTAGCACCCGCACTGACTGGGAGTAGCCATGTAGTACTTACAGTGAGGCCAAGACTCGTATCAAAGGCCGGGTCCTGGTAGCCAGGCACATTGCTCTTACCCACGCCAAGACCTCTGGGAAGGGATGTAGCACCCGCACTGACTGGGAGTAGCCATGTAGTACTTACAGTGAGGCCAAGACTCGTATCAAAGGCCGGGTCCTGGGAGCCAGGCACATTGCTCTTACCCACGGCAAGACCTCTGGGAAGGGATGTAGCACCCGCACTGACTGAGAGTAGCCATGTAGTACTTACAGTGAGGCCAAGACTCGTATCAAAGGCCGGGTCCTGGGAGCCAGGCACATTGCTCTTACCCACGCCAAGACCTCTGGGAAGGGATGTAGCACCCGCACTGACTGGGAGTAGCCATGTAGTACTTACAGTGAGGCCAAGACTCGTATCAAAGGCCGGGTCCTGGACGCCAGGCACATTGCTCTTACCCACGCCAAGACCTCTGGGAAGGGATGTAGCACCCGCACTGACTGGGAGTAGCCATGTAGCACTTACAGTGAGGCCAAGACTCGTATCAAAGGCCGGGTCCTGGACGCCAGGCACATTGCTCTTACTAATGCAAGACCTCTGGGAAGGGATGTAGCACCCGCACTGACTGGGAGTAGCCATGTAGTACTTACAGTGAGGCCAAGACTCGTATCAAAGGCCGGGTCCTGGGAGCCAGGCACATTGCTCTTACCCACGCCAAGACCTCTGGGAAGGGATGTAGCACCCGCACTGACTGGGAGTAGCCATGTAGCACTTACAGTGAGGCCAAGACTCGTATCAAAGGCCGGGTCCTGGGGGCCAGGAACATTGCTCTTACCCACGCCAAGACCTCTGCGAAGGGATGTAGCACCCGCACTGACTGGGAGTAGCCATGTAGTACTTAGTGAGGCCAAGACTCGTATCAAAGGCCGGGTCCTGGGAGCCAGGCACATTGCTCTTACTAATGGCAAGACCTCTGGGAAGGGATGTAGCACCCGCACTGACTGGGAGTAGCCATGTAGCACTTACAGTGAGGCCAAGACTCGTATCAAAGGCCGGGTACTGGGGGCCAGGCACATTGCTCTTACCCACGCCAAGACCTCTGGGAAGGGATGTAGCACCCGCACTGACTGGGAGTAGCCATGTAGTACTTACAGTGAGGCCAAGACTCGTATCAAAGGCCGGGTCCTGGGAGCCAGGCACATTGCTCTTACCCACGCCAAGACCTCTGGGAAGGGATGTAGCACCCGCACTGACTGGGAGTAGCCATGTAGTACTTAGTGAGGCCAAGACTCGTATCAAAGGCCGGGTCCTGGGAGCCAGGCACATTGCTCTTACTAATGGCAAGACCTCTGGGAAGGGATGTAGCACCCGCACTGACTGGGAGTAGCCATGTAGTACTTACAGTGAGGCCAAGACTCGTATCAAAGGCCGGGTCCTGGGGGGCAGGCACATTGCTCTTACCCACGCCAAGACCTCTGGGAAGGGATGTAGCACCCGCACTGACTGGGAGTAGCCATGTAGTACTTACAGTGAGGCCAAGACTCGTATCAAAGGCCGGGTCCTGGGGGGCAGGCACATTGCTCTTACCCACGCCATGACCTCTGCGCCCAGGTGGGTTCCATGGTAAAGAGGACTGGGGGGCTCTCCTTGTTCCCAGCAGCCCCTTTTCACTGGACCCCCTGATCAGCGTGATTTGGTGATCCCGAAACCCCCTCGAGTGTCTTTCGCTTTCCGTTGCCTTGCTGTTACCGTTCTTCCTTCTCGTCTTCCCTTTCCAAGCTCCCAGGCTTTTCCGTCACTACCCTAGCAATGGCTGCGTTTATGTATCTGGTGCAAAGGGACGGTGGGATCCTGTTCCGCACAGTTTCGTTATTCTTATTTAATCGAGAGCTACTGACGTGAAACATGAGCCTCTCCCTTGCAGGGGAATAATATTATCTTTGGCTGTTTTACTTAATGGACAGTTTTCATTAATAGGTTGGGGGTTTTTTTTAACCTTTTCAATTGAAATGTCGTTTAAGCCCTTTTAGTCAAAGAGAATAGACAGGGTTACGTACGACACATGAGGTGCTGTCTTTAATCAAAACCAAGAATGGGTAAACCGATGATTGGAAGTGAATGGAAAAGAAGCAGAGAATGAAATGAGAAGCATTGAAAGCCTTGGCCGGCAGCTCCCGAATGAAATCCTCTTTTGTGCCAACTGTTACATAAAGCAAAGCAGAGTTGCCCAAACAGGACGGGCTGCAGACCTTCCCTAGAAGCACAGAATATGCTGAAGTCATTCTAGTACTGGGGTTTTTTTTATCTCCACCACCTCTGCCCAGAGCACGTTATCAGCCATATTTCCTGTGAAGACTTATCTTCTGAGTGACTCCTGAGTCACTCCTGAACCTCACATAACGAGTGAGATCTGTGGAGGTTCGAGTGCCAGAACTGGAGGGTCTGAGGCAGACAGCGAGGTGCATGGAGAAGACCTTCAGGGACACAGTAAAGCACTCCCAGCTCCAGTCTAGCAGCCCCTTGGGCAGTAAGGTGACGTTGCCGGAGATCGTCACCTTGGTGTGTGGCAGGAAGTAATCCTGTAACTAGGATCTGCCCTCCAATCGCACCATATTAGAGATTCATTTTACATTTATTATTAGCAAAAGCAAGAACGGAACAACATTTCCTGACTTGTGCACTGCAGCTAAGCTTAAACAGATAACTCCGAGTTTGGGTAAAGCCTACTTCCAGTCCAGATAAGCAGGTTGTTAAAATAAACAAAAAATAATACTTCCCTGTATGTACCCAGATCAGTCCAGACTCCTGGGATTTGTCTCCCTGCCAGCAGATGGCGACAGAGAGAGTTTCACTGACACTGCTACATAACCCAGTGTGCCACCTGCACTCCCTCCGTATTTCTCTGTCTCCAGCAGATGGTAGATGGTGTAAAATCTGCAGTCTGGAGAGAGAGAAAAAAAAAAGATTACGAGATATTTCTGGATCCTCCCCGGGGGCTGTGAGGTCCTGGTGGGGCCATCCCCTCTGGTTTGAGGTGGATGAGTTTGGAGGTTGGTTACCCTTCTGATACTTCGGTCCAGAGGTCTGTGGGGGGACATCCCTCATCCCCCCACGAGATAACGCTGGAACCTGCTGGCAGTTCTGCACTGGAAGCCCAGTGGAGCAGGGAATTGTCCCTTTTATACGGTTTGTCCTGGGCTGGGTCACTAAAGTTTGGTGAAAGGAGATGGATATAGCCAGTGGTCTGGCTCTTTTCTGCTCTGCCATGCGACCTGCACTCCTGGAACCAGAACATCTGTAGCAAAGGAAAATATTGGTTTCTATGTATTTTTATTTGTTCTCAGCGAGTAAAAAAAAAAGAGAGAGAACAATGCACCAGTTAGAGGAGTCTGTGCAGCAACGAGGTTCCAGGCAGGGAGCTACCTTAGCAGCTCAGTGAGGAGGTTTTTCAGCAGTTTCTCTGCCTGCAGAGGAGACGGGTGTTGGCTAAATGGTTCTTAGAGACTGGTCCCTTGCTTGCCGTTGAGGTGCAGATGAAGGGAGGAACAGCGTGTGCGTACTGCAAAAGCGGCATGGTATTTGGGGGCTCTGCGTCGAGCATGACCGCACCGATAGAACAAGCTTTGTGGGTGACGGGGGTCTAGCGCTGAGGCTTTTTCCATCAGCGCAGAAACGGCAGCCATTTTCAATTCCATAGCAGTGTCAAGTAGGAGAGGCAGGAGAATCCCCTCCTCGACTGTCGCCGGTAGTTCCCTGACCCGCAGAGGAGCAGAGAGGCACTTGCACTGTGGAGGAGTCTCTGGTTCTGATAGAGGTCTCCTGCCAGTTTTGATTTGTTATGCACAAAGCTTGCTTAGCGAGATGCTGGCTCTTGGCCCCAGTCTCCATGGATTCTCAGCCAGTCATGAGGCCTGAGCTGTTGAGAAGCTCTTCAGGCCGATGATTTTCAATGCTGGATGCTAAACAGATCCAGGCCTAAACGCATTGAAGGTTCAGGTAGGCTTTGCTTAGTCTTCTTGTTGGTCTACGGCAGCGGTTCTTTTCCCGCGTGCATAGGCGTGTGCGCATTCTCACCGCATGGCAGTTGCATGCGCAGAGACCTGTTTGCATAAGGCCATGGCCTAGATTTAAGCTCGTACGTCTGCGACCTAGATTTGAGCGCATATTTCTGCAGGTACTTGAGTGCCTATTTGTGCACGTAAGGCCACAACCTAGACTGGAGCATGTACTTGTGCAGATACCTGTGCGCATAAGATTGCAACCTAAACTTGAGCGTGTATTTGCGCGGGTACTTGTGCGCAAGAGATTGCAACCTAAACTTGAGCGTGTATTTGCGCGGGTACTTGTGCACATAAGAGTGCAACCTAAACTTGAGCGTGTATTTGCGCGGGTACTTGTGCGCATAAGATTGCAACCTAAACTTGAGCGTGTATATGCGCGGGTACTTGTGCGCATAAGATTGCAACCTAAACTTGAGCGTGTATTTGCGCGGGTACTTGTGCGCATAAGATTGCAACCTAAACTTGAGCGTGTATATGCGCGGGTACTTGTGCGCATAAGATTGCAACCTAAACTTGAGCGTGTGTTTGCGCATGTACTTGTGCGCATAAGATTGCAACCTAAACTTGAGCGTGTATTTGCGCATGTACTTCTGCGCGTACAACTGCGACCTGGTCTTGAGCGCATATTTGCACACGTCCTGGAGGGGTATGTGTGTACGCTCAGGTGGCATTGGTGTATGCACAGGAGGCTGCCTAGAGCCAAAGTTCAGGAGAGCTAGGCGCCGGGGACAAACAGATCCAAGTGTGAGGCTTGCCGTCTGATAGCAGTTCAGTCCTCACTCTCTCTCCATTTGTGTCAGTGCTGTTTAGAAGTTCAAAGTGATTTGATTACCACAGCTTTTTCCCATGTTGGGACATCCCCTTGGCCTATGGTGTCTGTGGAGGGGAGTGGAGTAGGAGGTGAGGTAATGGTCATTTCTCTTCCTCCCTTGTTCCCGAGGGCAGAAGCTTCCCCAAGAGAGAGAGGCTGGAGAGAGCAAGTTTGGGCCTATGGGCTCCAGTATAGATCCATCCTCCTCCTGGGTAGAATGTTTCTGTTGAGAACGTGGACCCTTGAGCTGGCTTGAGAGTTGGAAGATCCACTGAAGGGAGCCTACAATGGCTCTTGTAGCCAGGAGGCGGAACTGGGCCAGGAGACCTGACAGGGACATCACTTATACCAGCCCTTGTTCCCCGCAGGTTGAGCCCTTGCCTACCGGGGCCAGCAGGACTTAGGCGAAGGTCTTCTGGCGGAGGAAGTCCAGTGGGCGGTCCGAGTCGAGGCTGATAGAATACTGAAGAGGCGGAGACGGTCAGGAGTCGAGGCAGGCAGCGGAGGTGCAAAACGAGGAACCAGGCCAGAGGTCGAGGCAGGCAGAAGACAAGCAAAAACCGGGGAATACGCCAAAGGTCAGAACGGGCAGCAGACAGAGGAATCCAGGAGCTAGGCCAAAGTCAAAACCGAACAAGCAACTGAAGGCAGGAGCAGGAGCCACAGGAACATGGGGACAGAGTCAGGAACAAGCAGGAACACTGGAGCGGAGTCAGGAACAGCAACTAGCTACTCAGGAGAGTCGACCTGTTGCCAAGGCAAAGCAAGGAGGTCTGAGGCAGCCTTAAATAGGCCTTCGTTGATGACGTGGGACTTAGGGCCGGGCCGAGGTTTCCCGCCACGGTCCCTTTAAATCTCGGGCTGATGCGCGCACACACGCGCCTAAGGGGCAGAGCCCCCCCCCCGAAGAACTCGGCGGCATCTCCCTCATGGGGAGGATGCCGCAGCAAGGCCCCGAAGCGGCCCAGGCCGGAGCGAAGGAGGCAGCGGGGAGCGCCGGCGTCTGCCTGTAAGAGAAGGGGGACCCCGGCTGCAGCTGCCCGTGGCTGGGTTTCCCAACAGTTTCCAGGGCCTGCGGACTTTTCTGCAGGGGCACCCAGCAAAGGCGAAGTAACCTACTATGTAGGGATCGTGTGCTCGGGCCTCTTAGTCAGGGCGGGCAAATGCCGCAGGGAGGCTGTCCTTGGTGATGTTTGAGGGTGTGCGGATCATGAGGGAGAAATTGCATATGATTGAGAGCTGCTTCTGACTCTGCTCCAATTTTTTCTTTTTTCAGAGAGATGTCTTGCTGAGTTTGTTGGCTCAGACCCTGAACATGCTTATTGTGGTCAGAAGTCAATTTTAAGTTAAATGTCCTGTTTCTTTTCCCTCCATATCCAGTTTAAGAGATATTGGATTTAAAGAAGGTAAACTCTGAGGTCCATCATAGCATCAGTACGCAAGGGAGACTTCTTGGTATCTCTCTCCTTGATAGAGGTGTATCTGCACATAGCCATCAGGCTGGTGCACCAGAGATTCCGGCGGTTCATGATCCTAAGGGAACATTTTCAGCTTCGAGCCCTTCCTTTCGGCTGACGATGGCTCCATGTACCTTCATCAAGGTGATGGTGGTAAGGGAGGCCGCATTACAAAATGTGAGGGTAGGTTGGTGTATCCGTATCTGCATGGCTGGCTCATTCATGCAAAATCAGATGACCTCTGTTCACAATCAGTACAAAAGTTACCGATGCATTTGAAGTCTCTAGGATGGTGGTTGAACCTAGCAACGATCCATTTAGTTCTCTTACAAACTTTGGAGTATCTAGGAGCTCAGTTTGACACGTTGGCAAAGAGAGTGTTTCTCACCGAGAGAGACTGCTAAAATTGCAGAGTCAGTTTAGGCTTCTGCTAGAGCTTTCAGTGCCCAGGGTCTGGGACTATTTACAGGTTCTATGGCATCGACGTTGGAATTAATGCATTGGGCGTTCACACAGATGCAGCTTCTGTAGGGGGCTTTTCTCTCCCGCTGGAATCCGTTATTGGAAGAGTTTTATCTTCCTCTTCCGTTAGAGAGGGAAGCCAGTGACAGTTTTTCGTGGTGGCTTACTCCCACCAATCTCGAACATGGTGTGGAATTGGAGATTCCAAATTGGATAAGTCACCACTGATGCAAGCCTCTCCGGATTGAGGACAGCATGGCAAGATCATTCAGCGCAAGGTCAGTGATTGAAACAGGAAGCTTCATGGCCTATCAGTCTGTTTGAGACTAGTGCGGTGCATTTCGCATTGCTTGCCTGTCTTCCAAGGTTACGTGGCCATCCAGTTTGGATCCTATCGGACAAGGTGGAGATGGTGGACTATATCAGCCATCGAGGCAGAATCAAGAATCAGGCAGTGGCTTGAGGCCCCGGAGTTGATACTCTGGGAAGAGCTGCACTTGGAGCAGCTGAGCACATCTCACATCGTTGGAGTGAACAACATTCAGGCAGATTTTATCAATCAGATAAAGTTAGATCCCAGAGAATGGGAACTGCCAGAGGCAGTGATGTGTCTCATTCACGGAAGATGGGGGTATCCCGACCAAAGAGAACTCCAAGGTGTCGCAGTTTTTCAGCCACTGAACAGAACATGGTACAAAGGAATCTGCCCTCTGGTGCTGTCATGGACTCGAAGGATTCTTCTTTGACTTCCCTCCTGTAGCCTCTGGTAGACAAGAAACATCCAGGCCACATGATCCTGGTAGCTCCAGAATGGCCACATCCACTAGGCTTCCCAGATCTGATCAACATGGCCCTAGTCGGGCCCCTGAGGTTCGTACAGTGGTTGACTGTTTTCCACCAGGGCCCACTATTTTTGGGTCAGGCAGCTCACTTCTGTCTCGTGGCTTCGTTTCTGAGAGAAGACATCTGAGCTGGAGGGGATATTCCGAAGCGAGTATTTAAAACTTATTGCAGGCTAGGCAATCTTCTTCATCTTTGACGTATGTGTAAATTTGGAGGATCTTCGAGTCTTGGTCTGCTGTTGATGGAGTAAAGCCTCAGTGTGTTCAGGTTATGGTATTGCATATTTTGGTTGTTCTATAGAAAGGTTCTGGTCAAGGGACTAGTCTTTAACTTTCTGAGAGTCCAGATAGTGACACTGGGTTGTCTCCTGGGTAAGGGGCAAGTGTATCCTCTTGTCTGCACATCCGGATGTTATATGGTTCCTTCAGAGAGCTAAGAACTTATGTCCTCAGGTGCGGAACATTTGTCCATCTTGGAATCTGAATTAGTCCTTAGAGGATTGTGTGAGGCTTGGTTTGAACCACTAAAGAGAGCTACGGTTAAAGACTTGATTCGTAAAGTGGTTTTCTTGGTGGCTATTTGTTCAGCCAGGAGAATTTTGGAGCTCCAGGTGCTGTTGTGTCTAGATCCCTTCCTACAGATGTCTGATTCGGGGGTATCTTTATGCATGGTCTTGGTGTTCCATCTTAGTTGGACAGTAGAGCTTCCAGCTTTTATGGATTTGGATTCCTCTACGTCTTACATGGGGGAGCTTAGGCTCTTAAATTGGAGGCATGCATTATTGAGGTATCTAAAGGTCACTTATGACTTCCGGAGATCACATTATCTCTTTGTAGATCGGATCACCTCTTAGTACTGTGGAGTGGTCCAAAGAAGGGAAATAAGTCATTTAAGGCTACAATTGTGTGGTGGTTGAAGGATGCGATCGAGTTGACTTACATTTCTAAAGGGCGCCCGCTGCTGAGGGGTTTAGTGGAGCACTTGACGCGTTCTCAGGCGACTTCCTGGGCTAAGTCACAACAGGCATCTCCGCATGAAATTTTCTGGGCACCTACTGGGAAGGCGTTACACACTTTTCCTAAGCATTATTGCTTGGATGTGGGAGATCTGGCTTCCATGTGTTTTAGTTAGTGTTCTACAAGTGGAACTCTCCAGGTCCCACCCGAGTTAGTGGAAGCTTTGGTACATCCCAGGAGTCTGGACTGATCTGGGTATGTACAGAGAAAGGAAAATTGATTCTTATCTGCTAATTTTTGTTCCTGTAGTACCACAGATCAGTCCAGAGACCCCCACCCATTTACTGTGTGTGTGTGTGGGGGGGGGGGGGGGGGGGGGGGAGAGAGAGAGTCTGCTGTTCGTAGTGTTGCTTTGGTATATGGTGCGAGTTGTTGAAGGTTTTTCAATACTGGTCACTTATGTTAAATTTGGGAAACGAGTTTTCTATTCTCTTTTTGGGTAACTTCACCTTCTTCTGGCTCGTTGGAGGGGAGCAAGTTTGCTTAGAAATTTAAGGTTGTTCTTGTCATCTTGGCTTGGGTACAGGTTAATACTGAGGGACTGCAGGTGGCACACTGGGTTATGTACAGTGTCACAGAAACTTTGTCTCCATCTGCTGGCAGGGAGGCAAAACCCAGGAGTCTGGCCTGATCTGTGGTACTACAGGAATGAAAATTAGCAGGTAAGAACCAATTTTCCTTTTGAAATGTCTGCATAGAAATGCTAAAAGTCTAAAAATAAGATGGGAGAGTTAAAGTGTACAGCACTGGATGAAGAGGTAGATATAATTGGCATCTCAGAGATTTGATGGAAGGAAGATAACCAATGGGACACTGTGGTACCAGGTTACAAATTATATTGAAATGATGTGATGGATCAGATTGGTGGAGGGGTGGCACTATAAACTCCAGGTGAAAAAGGGAATAAAATAGTAGTGGGGGTGTATTACTGTTCAGCTGGCCAGAAGGAACTATCAGACAATAAAATGGTAAAAGAAATTAGGGAAGCTAACAAAATCAGCGGCACAGTATAATAATGTGGGATTTAAATTACCACAATACTGACTGGGTGAATGTCACATTAGGACATTCTAGAGAGGTAAAGTTCCTGGGTGAAACAAATGACTGCTTCATGGAGCAGCTGGTACAAGAACCAACAAGAGGGAAAACTATTTTAGACCTAGTGCTTAGTGGGACACAGGATTTGGTGCAAGAGGTAACAGTGTTGGAGTCATTTGGCAAAAATGATTATATCATGATCCAATTTGACTTAATACCTGGAGGGAGGATACTAAGGAAATCTACTGCAGTATAATTTGACTTTCAAAAAGGTGACTGTGATAAAATGAGGAAAATGATTGGATATAAAACTGAAAGGAGCAACTGCAGAGGTTAAGAGTTTACTTAAGGCATGGTTGTTGTTGCTTTGGGTGTTTTTTAAACAGTAAAGCGGTTAAATAATGTCAATACATAAATTTTGGAAGCCCAGATAAAATGGATTCCATGCATTGAAAAAAGTCAATGGAAGACCAAACTTCCAACATAGTGGTACTATATGTTAAGGATGGCATAGAGTCAAGCTGGATAAAAGTTTTGCAGGAAACAAACTGCGCTATGGAATCCTTATGGACAGAAACTCCAAGGGTAAAAGGGAAGAATATAGAAGTGGGATATATCACCACCCGCCTGGCCATGATGAGGCTAGTAAAATGGGCAATACAATAATAATGGGAGACTTCAATTACCTTGGAATTGATTGGGTAAATGTCACATTAGGTCATGCAAGGGACATGCAAAGTTCCTAGATGCCATCAATGACTGCTTCATGCAGCAGTTGGTCATGGAACAGACAAGAGGGGGGACTGTATTAGATCTGGTTCCCAGTGGAGCATAGAAACCTGATACACGAGGTATAGCTGGTGAATCCGCGTGGTAACAATGACCATAGTGTAACACAATTTGACATAATGTCTGGAGGGCAAATACTAAGGAAAAAGTGTAGTAGAATTAACTGTAACAAGGGAGATTTTAATAAAATGAGGAGATTTGTTAGAAAGAAACTGAAAGGAGCAATCCAGAAGCTTAAAAAGTTTGCAGGAGGCATGGTCTCATCTTTGAGGCCCAGACAAAATGTATTCCATACATTATAAAAGGCTGAAGGAAAACCAAGTGATTGCCAGCAAGGTTTAACGGTGAGGTGAAAAGACAAATTAAAGCAAAAGAGCATCATTCCAAAAATGAAAAGCAGACCCAAATAAGGGTAGCAGGCAAGAGCATAAGCAGTGACAAGTTAGATTTTAAAAAAGTAACTAAATAGGCTAAGAGAGGATTTGGAAAGATGCTCGCCATGGACGTAAAAAACAGTAATACAGACTTTTCAAGTCCATTCAAAGTAAAAAGCCTATGAGGAAGTCAGCTGGGTTTCTAGCTGAATGAGAGGTAAAAGGCAGTTGTCAAGGAGAACAAAGGAAACGCTGAAAAACTAAATGAATTCTTTGGAATGTTTTGGGGGTTGAGGTGGACACAGCCCTACAGGGCCTGATAACCGTAAACCTACCCAACTATTTTTCAAATACGGCCGGTTAGGATCTTTGTTATCTGGAATGGGATATTAGATGCCCCAAGCCTTTCTGAGTCGTCGGCACTGAATATGCTCTGGCTTTCCTCACTTAGCATTAGATCCTCCCCTGCCGACCTGGTGGGAGAAAAATAACGCTCTCTTCAGACAGGAGTGTTTGGGGAGCTCCCCCAGCAGTGTTCTGCACCTTCCCTTCCCTCCGTGCTGTCCCGGACCGTGCAGGGCGCTCTGTCGGGCCGACGTTTGCTTCCTCTTGGTCAGGGGAGGTGTGTCTATTTTTATCTGCTAATGATAAACACAGTCCTTAACTTGTCAGGCAGCAAGGGACTTGACTCTCTTATTGGCGTCTTTCTTTGTCTTCATCATGCAGGTAGGGAAGCACGGCTGTCAACTCCTGGCCTCTATGATCAACGCAATGGATGACAAGGATGATCCCAACAACGTGGTGACTCTGGAAGCCACATCCGCCCTGACCAAGATCCTTCCCCTTTTGCAGGAACGCGACATCCACTCTGTGCTCATCCACATCGCCATCCGTGTGCGGCCATTTTTCGACAGTGTAAGGCATGAACTTTTGTCCATCCCTGGAAAGTGTAGCCTGCAGCCCGTTAGCCTGCCTGCACTCTCCCCAGAGCCCTGCCACTGCCTCTGCATGTTACACTAGCTGCACCCTCCCGCCTGGTACAGAACTGTTATGGAAAAAATTAGCCATTGTTGTGATAAAAATGGAATGGACAGAAGGAGGGAACAATCCTAGGAGGGAGGTGAGACCAGAGGCTGACCTGTGTCCGATGGACATAGGAAGGGAGCCACAGATAAATGCCACAAACAGAAATGGAAGAGAGGTAACCCTTAAACAATTCTCAGAAGATTGTGATTGTGAGATGCTAGTAAAGCTAAGAGCAGACAAAGCAATGTGGCCGGGTGGGATGCATCCGAGGGAACTTAGAGATGTCCTGGCAGCTCCGCTGGTGACCTTTTCAGTGCTTCCTTAGAGTCGGGAGTAGTTCCAAGGGACTGGAAAAGAGCGGATGTGGTTCTTATTGATAAAAGTGGAAGTGAGGAGGGAGGCTGAGAACCACAGGCCGGTCAGTCTGACTTCTGTGCTGAGCAAAATAATGGAATCGATGCTAAATCAGAAGAGAGCGCAGCTTCTGGAACCCAATGGATTGCAAGGTCCGAGGCAGCTGGGTTTTACGAGTGGTGGATCTTGACCGATGGTTCTGGTCAATTTCTGTCACTGGGTAACCAGAGACTCAACGGGGGGAGAGCACTGGATGTAATTTACTTGGATTTCAACAAGGTTCCACATGGGCGATTTATAAACAAATTGAGTTCCCTGGGTATGGACCCTAAATTGAGTGAGGGGATTAAAAGCTGGTTGAGTAGGAGACGGCAAAGGGTAGTGGTAAACCGAGCTCGCTTTGTGGAAAGGGGTGCTTCCAGAGTGTGCCCAGGCTTGTGTCCTTGGGCTGCTTCTCTTCAATGATATTGAAGAAGGGCTATTGGGAAAGCTTTGGGTTTTGTTTTTTTTGCGGAAAATACCAAAATCTGCAACAGGCTAGATGCCCTGTAAGGTATAGAATATATGAGGAGGGATCTAATGAAGCTTGAGGAATAGACTAGAATTTGACAGCTAAAATGTTGCTAAAAAAATGCAGAGTTCCTGTTCGTACCCAGTTCACTCCAGATTCCTGGGATTTGCCTCCCTGCCAGCAGATGGAGACAGAGAGAGTCTCACTGGCACTGCTAGATAACCCCGTGTGTCACCTGCAGTCCCTCAGTATTTCTCTGTCTCCAGCAGATGGTAGATGGTGTAAAATCTGCAGTCTGGAGAGAGAGAAAAGAAAAAAGATTAAAAAACAAGAAAATTTCTGGTTCCTGTTCGTACTCCAGATCAGTCCAGGCGAGTGGGTTTTGCATCCCTACCAGCAGATGGAGGCAGAGAACAAAACCTTTGAGGACCTGCTACATAACCGAGAGCGCCGCACTGCAGCACTGCCCCTGTTAAGCCCCATGGAGATGGATTCCAGGAAAGAATGGGACCACAGGCAAGGGGCTCTGATCCTGGGAGGATTTTTTTACGTGGAGTTTGCTAGAATTGCCTTCTCTGGCACGATGGATGCCGCTGGCAGGTGGACCCGCTCTCACAGTTCTCAAATGCAGGATGAATCCAGGATCTTCCCTAAATGGCAGGGTTGTTGTAAGGCTCCAATAGTTCAAAGGCCAAAGGGCATCCAGTGGTGATGCCCTCAGGGAGACGTAGCTCTTCTGGAAGGTGAAAGTCCTTCCTTTATTCTCCGGTAAGCTGGAGCTGGGGCAGTCAGTTCACATGAAGGGTCCTTTCCACCGTCCAATTGCGAAGGTTGGTTGAGGAGGAAAGGTTGGCAGTGCCGCAGCTGAGTTTTATCTGCAACCAAGGATGCTCTAGAGGTGCTCAACCTTCCTGAGGAGGATGCCTCAGTTTCAGCAGTGAGTATAAATAAAGACCACCATTCCGGTGGCGGGGTCAGCAGCGCTGAAGAATACTGGGGACTGGATGCGGGAATCCATCTTCCGAAGACGTTCGACGTCTCAGTGTGGAGCATCCGAGCTGCAGTTGGCCGGTGGTCTGCGTGGAGTGTGATAGCTGCAGGGTTCACAGACCGCACCGTCCATGGATACACAACAGTGAGAGAGTGGCGTACGCTGTAGATACTGAGGATGTTCGGCTGCGTATGTCAAACAAGGAACATCAGGTTGTTTCGAAGTCTTCAGCTCCAAGTCGCAATTTGGTATTCTTCTCTTCATGAGCAGACCTGGGTTTTGTGAACACCAGGGGGACTGATTAGAGCTTCCATATCGGTCCAGAGGTCCATGGGGTGGACATCTGGTGGTGCAGATCCCTCATTCCCCACGAGGCAGCGGTGGGAACCCACTGGCATTTCTGCTCTGCAAGCCTGGTGGAGCAGGGAAGTATCCCTTGTGCACTGTTTGTCCTGGCCTGGGTCGCTAAAAAAGGTGAATTTCTGCCCTGCGTCATTTATTCATCGACTGTTCCCTTTAGCGCCCAGGGGGGTGCAGGGCAGGTGTCCGGCATAGCTTTCCAAGGACTGGTTGGCAGTGTTGTGTGGCAGCGCACGTCTCTGGGCCATATGGTGATGGCGCACGGCAAGGCCTGCCGCGCTTGTGGAAGATCATGGAGCAGGTAAGAACCAGTTTTCCTATAGTGCAGTTTCTGGAATCCAGTGGCAGCATGGTTTTTCCACATGAATTTGATCAATTTCTTTGACTGGGTGACCAGCAAGTTGGATAACGGGAGAGCGCTAGACATAGTGCACTTGGATTTCAGCGAGGCCTCTGACACGGTCCCGCACAGAAGACTTATAAATGAATTGTGCGCCCTTGGTATGGATCCTGGAGTGAGTGACTGGGTTAGAAAGTGGCTGAGTGGGAGGTGACAGTGGGGAGTGGTAAATGGAGGTTTCTCTGAGGAGGGGGCTGTTACTAGTGATCTGCCTCAGGGATCGCTCCTTGGACTGGTTCTTTTCAACATTTTTGAGAGTGACATAACGGAAGGGATGTCAGGAAAGGAATGTGTTTTTGCTGATGATACGAAAATCTGTAACAGGGTGGACAGGGAGGAAGGAGTGGAAAACATGAGGAGGGATCTAGCGAAGCTCGAGAAATGGTCTAAGGTCTGGCAGCTAAGATTTAATGCTAAAAAAATGCAGAGCAATGCATTTAGGATGCAAACACCCAAGGGAGAGGTGCAGTATTGGAGGTGAAATTCTTCTAAGCACAGAGGAAGAGCAGGATCTGGGGGTGACTGTATCTGATGATCTTAAGGTGGTCAAACAGGTGGATAAAGGAAGAGCAGGATCTGGGGGTGACTGTATCTGATGATCTTAAGGAGGCCAAACAGGTGGATAAAGGAAGAGCAGGATCTGGGGTGATTGTATCTGATGATCATAAGGAGGCCAAACAGGTGGATAAAGGAAGAGCAGGATCTGGGGGTGACTGTATCTGATGATCTTAAGGAGGCCAAACAGGTGGATAAAGGAAGAGCAGCATCTGGGGGTGACTGTATGTGATGATCTTAAGGAGGCCAAACAGGTGGATAAAGGAAGAGCGGGATCTGGGGGTGACTGTATCTGATGATCTTAAGGAGGCCAAACAGGTGGATAAAGGAAGAGCGGGATCTGGGGGTGATTGTATCTGATGATCTTAAGGAGGTCAAACAGGTGGATAAAGGAAGAGCAGGATCTGGGGGTGATTGTATCTGATGATCTTAAGGAGGTCAAACAGGTGGATAAAGGAAGAGCAGGATCTGGGGGTGATTGTATCTGATGATCTTAAGGAGGCCAAACAGGTGGATAAAGGAAGAGCAGGATCTGGGGGTGATTGTATCTGATGATCTTAAGGAGGCCAAACAGGTGGATAAAGGAAGAGCAGGATCTGGGGGTGAATGTATCTGATGATCTTAAGGAGGCCAAACAGGTGGATAAAGGAAGAGCGGGATCTGGGGGTGCATGTATCTGATGATCTTAAGGAGGTCAAACAGGTGGATAAAGGAAGAGCGGGATCTGGGGGTGACTGTATCTGATGATCTTAAGGAGGCCAAACAGGTGGATAAAGGAAGAGCAGAATCTGGGGGTGACTGTATCTGATGATCTTAAGGTGGCCAAACAGGTGGATAAAGGAAGAGCAGGATCTGGGGGTGACTGTATCTGATGATCTTAAGGAGGTCAAACAGGTGGATAAAGGAAGAGCAGGATCTGGGGGTGACTGTATCTGATGATCTTAAGGAGGTCAAACAGGTGGATAAAGGAAGAGCAGGATCTGGGGGTGACTGTATCTGATGATCTTAAGGAGGTCAAACAGGTGGATAAAGGAAGAGCAGGATCTGGGGGTGACTGTATCTGATGATCTTAAGGTGACCAAACAGGTGGATAAAGGAAGAGCGGGATCTGGGGGTGACTGTATCTGATGATCTTAAGGTGGTCAAACAGGTGGATAAAGGAAGAGCAGGATCTGGGGGTGACTGTATCTGATGACCTTAAGGAGGCCAATCAGGTGGATAAAGGAAGAGCAGAATCTGGGGGTGACTGTATCTGATGATCTTAAGGAGGTCAAACAGGTGGATAAAGGAAGAGCGGGATCTGGGGGTGACTGTATCTGATGATCTTAAGGTGGTCAAACAGGTGGATAAAGGAAGAGCGGGATCTGGGGGTGACTGTATCTGATGATCTTAAGGAGGTCAAACAGGTGGATAAAGGAAGAGCAGGATCTGGGGGTGACTGTATCTGATGATCTTAAGGAGGTCAAACAGGTGGATAAAGGAAGAGCAGGATCTGGGGGTGACTGTATCTGATGATCTTAAGGAGGCCAAACAGGTGGATAAAGGAAGAGCGGGATCTGGGGGTGACTGTATCTGATGATCTTAAGGTGGTCAAACAGGTGGATAAAGGAAGAGCAGGATCTGGGGGTGATTGTATCTGATGATCACAAGGTGGTCAAACAGGTGGATAAAGGAAGAGCAGGATCTGGGGGTGACTGTATCTGATGATCTTAAGGTGGTCAAACAGGTGGATAAAGGAAGAGCAGGATCTGGGGGTGATTGTATCTGATGATCTTAAGGTGGCCAAACAGGTGGATAAAGGAAGAGCGGGATCTGGGGGTGACTGTATCTGATGATCTTAAGGTGGCCAAACAGGTGGATAAAGGAAGAGCGGGATCTGGGGGTGATTGTATCTGATGATCTTAAGGTGGCCAAACAGGTGGATAAAGGAAGAGCGGGATCTGGGGGTGACTGTATCTGATGATCTTAAGGTGGTCAAACAGGTGGATAAAGGAAGAGCGGGATCTGGGGGTGATTGTATCTGATGATCTTAAGGAGGTCAAACAGGTGGATAAAGGAAGAGCAGGATCTGGGGGTGATTGTATCTGATGATCTTAAGGAGGTCAAACAGGTGGATAAAGGAAGAGCAGGATCTGGGGGTGACTGTATCTGATGATCTTAAGGAGGTCAAACAGGTGGATAAAGGAAGAGCAGGATCTGGGGGTGACTGTATCTGATGATCTTAAGGTGGTCAAACAGGTGGATAAAGGAAGAGCAGGATCTGGGGGTGACTGTATCTGATGATCTTAAGGAGGTCAAACAGGTGGATAAAGGAAGAGCAGGATCTGGGGGTGACTGTATCTGATGATCTTAAGGTGGCCAAACAGGTGGATAAAGGAAGAGCAGGATCTGGGGGGTGATTGTATCTGATGATCTTAAGGAGGTCAAACGGGTGGATAAAGGAAGAGCAGGATCTGGGGGTGATTGTATCTGATGATCTTAAGGAGGCCAAACAGGTGGATAAAGGAAGAGCAGGATCTGGGGGTGATTGTATCTGATGACCTTAAGGTGGCCAAATAGGTGGATAAAGGAAGAGCGGGATCTGGGGGTGACTGTATCTGATGATCTTAAGGAGGTCAAACAGGTGGATAAAGCAATGGTAAAAGCCAGAAAGCTGCTTGGCTGCACAGGGAGAGGAAGGGTCAGCAGAAAAAGGGAGGTGACACTGCCCCTGTATAGGTCCCTGGTGAGACCTCACTTGGGATACTGAGTACAGTTCTGGAGACCCCACCTTCAGAAGGATAGAAACAGGATGGAGTCGCTCCAGAGGGAGGCTACTAACATGGTCAGTGGTCTTCAGTCTAAAGCACATGGGGAGAGACTTAAAGATGTAAACATGTACAGCCTGGAGGAAAGGTGAGAGGGGGAGATAGGATAGAGACATTCAAACATCTCACAGGTTTCCATGCACAGGAGCTGAGCCTTTTTCGATGGAGGGGTCTGAAATGAGGGGTCATGGGATAGACTCTGGAGTAATCTTAGGAAATATTTTTTTACAGAGAGGGTGATTGATGCATGGAACGGCCTCCCAGTGGAGGTGGAGGAGACAGACAGCATCTGAATTCAAGAAAGCATGGGATAGATACAAGGGATCTCCGTGGCAGTGGTGGGAATTGTAAATCTAAGTTAGTTGGGCAGATGGACAGACTGGATGGGCCATAGAGCTTTATCTTCCATCAGCTTTCTATGCACATCATCTTCCCCCTCCTTAATCTTTAGGTTAAGGGGGGGGGCTGCTCTGGGCTGTTTATTCTGGGCCTCCCACCACTCCCTACTAGGGTCAGGGTCATCCGTGACTGTGAGTGTGGAGCGGGGCCGCGCATCTGAAACGTTTCCCAGGAAGCTCGACCTTTAGCTGCTGACCTTGTGTCTTTGCAGGAAGACGAGGCCTTGCGAAAGTCTTCCAGTCTGCTGTTTGGCAACCTGACCAAGTACGGCCACAGCCACGGGGAGGAAGACGTCTTTTTCGAGCAGATCTTGAATGCTCTCATCACCTTCTTACTCCACCTGCAGGATCCATCATCCGAGGTCGTCAGAGTAAGAGCCGCTCGCGTTGGTTAAGTCCGAGCTGCCAGGCCTGGGGGCGGATACGGAAATTTAATGACCGCCTGCATTCCCCATAAGGCTCAGGCCCGGTTCCCCCCCCCATGTGTAGCTCAGTTACCGTTATTGTTTTGAGCGTGTAAATAACTGAAGGTTATGTGCGGGACAGTGTGGGATGAAGGTCACGGTTATCCAGGGGTGATGCACTGTGTGATCTCCCGATTCCGTGCGGTGACCATCTCTGGGGTCGCCCTGCTTTCCTGACGCAGCCTTCTCTCTCTCTCGCTCTCTTCCAGGCCTGCAAGTTTGCCCTGCGCATGTGCACGCCCAACATGAGCTGCAGCGAGGTGAACGCCATGTGCCAGAAGCACCTGCACGAGGCCCGAGCCCTGCACTATGGGGAGTTCCTGAACAACGTCTGCAAATACCTGGTGAGAGCACCCAACTGCTGCCTGCGCCAGCTCCGGCTTCATCCTCTTCCCGCAATTCTTTCTTCTGTTTTGTTGTTTGGATTTTAATTTTCAAAACTTGTACTTAAGGGCAGGCTCCCTGTGCCAGAAGGGTCCCAAGCTAAGTCTGTCCCTGAGGCAGTGGAGGGTGTGAAGACGCTTGCACAAGGTCACAAGGAGCGGCAGTGGGATTAAAGGCACCAAGGAGGATGACCCTCCAGATTTTAGAAACCTGTATCAATTATTTTAAACTGGATCTGCTTATTACTGGGTGCCCAGCGAAGATTAAACAGGAACAGGGACGCATGGGCCCTTAAAATCAACCAGGCAGCAGAATAAAGCAATCCCTGCAGGGGATGGACAGCGGACGCAGGAAGGGCCCACAGGCAGTGCATTGCAATAATAATCCAGAGCAGCAGTAATGGCAGAAGTGTCCGAAAATCATCTCCGTCCAAAACGAGTCTTAAATGCCTAAGCAAAGGCCGTTTGTAAGAACCCGCCCTGCAGACCTGATGTACTCGAGGCTGAGAATCTAATAGGAAAGCCAAATTGTGAGCCTCTGGTTTACAGGGCAAGTCCTTTCCCGTCACGGGAAGGGATGAATGCGCCGTTCTTGCAAATATCCAGAATCTTTGGAAAAACAAATGAGGTCAGGCTTCTCAGCATTTTAATTTTAAATGATTTTCACGCATCCAAGTGCTGACAACACGAAGACCTGCAGCTACCAAGCTTACCTGCACCAAACAGTTCAATGCATGCTGTGCAGCCCCAAATTTCCTTTGTTCACCTCTGAGGGATGCTCCTCGTCCTTCTTTACAGCTCTCAACCGACCCTCTAAACTGCGAGTTTCTTGTAACACAGTTTTGTCTTCTGCTGCTACAAAAGAAATAATTCCCCGCTCATACCAGCCCTTGCCGTGTGCCAGGAGAGCATCGGAGTCTCCCTGTGTGCTTCATCCCCTTTTCTCAGCAGGAATTCCTGAAAACCCTGATCCCTTTACAAGGAGCGAGGAAACTGCCTTGAGGCTTGGAATCAGTTGGATGAAACCCCCTGCGTGTCCCAGCCACACCAGCGCATGATCCGATATTTCTAGGGAGCCATTTTCTCTTAAGAACAGACAATCGATACGGGAGCTGGTGGCATGTACTCGAGATATATGAACAGATGCGATACCCATCGGATGCAAAATCCGCCGTACATCTACCCAGCCTAAATAGCACTCAAATGTGAGACCCCCCCCTTCTGTACCCAAATCTCCCCTCACTTGACACCTTGACAATCTGTCTACGGTGTGGTCTGTTACACAATTAACTAAAGGTGGTCCCTGCGCATTATCAGCCAAGACGTTTACTGTGTAGGTGAAAAATGCTGCTGATAATTATTAGGAGCATAAACATTACAAATATGGAGTCTCAACAATCAATACAGACCTCCCCGCCTCGTCTTCCATTACCCTATTGATTTGAAAAGACATCTGCTAACCTCTGGAAGCTGCCGCTCCCACCATGTGGGGAGAATACCTGTCCTACCCACACGTGGTAATTTTTGGGGGTGTTCTTTCTTTAGTCGAGTCTTCTGAAGGAGAACAATGTATATTTTATATCTTTCAAAGACAGAGAGCCCATGCGGACACATTCCATGTCCAATAGGGGCGAGTCAGAGAGCGTCTCTGTCTGGAGTCGCCCCTATCCCCAGATGTGTTGTGTTTTCCGGCTCAGGTTCCCCAGCCCCCAGACCTTGTGATAAGGAAATCTAACACCGTTAAACCCTTTTGTATCTTACGCCTCTGCCTTGCTACCTACTCCCTTCCCTCTCCCTCCCTCTCTCTGTACCTATTTTCCCCCTCCCCACCGCCGTATTCCCTCAAAAGAGGAGCTAGAGCTCGCACATCACATGTGGCATCCCCTCCTCCCAGAGATCATGTCAGGCCAACACCAGATGGCCATCAAATAAGAGAGAAGAAAAAGAGGAAAAAACAAAATCAAAGTCTGCTTCTTCAGTATCCACCAACCTCAGGGTTTTGTATCGGGCTACACCAAGCCCAATGCATGGCCAAACACGTTAACAGAAAAAAGAGAAACCAATCCGATGTTCAGTGGATACATTATACCGCCGAAGCGTCGCCCATCCGTCACTGCGAAGTCTTACGTTCACTTGTCAGCAAAAAACCGACACCAGCCCGTCATAAATGTTCCAGCTAAACCCGATATGCCCTCAGATATTCTTTAAAAACCGAACAAAAAACGTCCGTGCAGCTCCCACTTCATTGCCTGCAGTAATGTTCAATGTAGTCGGATATTTATTTATTTTTATTTAACTTCTTTTACTATACCGACACTCAAGACCAGGTCTTATCGTACCGGTTTACATTAGAACAAGGGGAAAAATCAATTAACGTATAAGTGGAAAAGAGAAGTTACATTAAAACAGGGAGAGTAAAAACATGGATGTCAGAAGATAGGACAGAATTAAGTAATTGAACAATAAGTTAACAAAATTACAAACTATAAATTAACATAAAACAATAAATTAATAATACAGAAAACATGGATTATAATCAGCGGAAATATACATGGAAATATATATATATGGAATATATACAGCTGGAATATACATGTTATGTCAGATGGGAGGAGTGGCGGGGGTGAGGGAAAAGGGTGGGTTGAGGATGTGAGTGGAAAAGGGAAAAAAGTGAAAAAAGTTTGGGAGTGCGGGGAGGGAGAAGGGTGGGTTGGAGGTTGAGAGAGAGTTGGTTAATATGGAATCCTTCAACGATAGGCTTGTGTGAACAGCCAGGTTTTAAGTTTTTTTCTGAAGGTTAAATGGCATTGTTCCTGGCGTAAGTCTTGAGGAAGCGAATTCCAATGTAGGACACCATTTGCAGTGCAAATGGTGTCTTCCTCTCCACAAACCTAGCACATGTTAGTGTAAAAGCTTTCCTCTGAGCGGATACTCTCGTGGAGTAGGCCTGAAAACCCAAGATCGCATTGCCGTCACGTGTCGCGTTTCTATTTCTCCTGTGTGCCGGTATTTTCTATTCACTTTCTGGACTGAATTAAGAGATTCTGCCACGACGGCTCGGGGCCTCTTCCAAGCCGCAGACTTCAGCCCTGATCCGTGAATGCGCTTAATTTGCAGCTCACCGTGTTTATTTTCTCGGCCGAACACGCATGGCGACCGTTTCTTCAGCACATCCACCGAATCCACTTCCCGAGTGCCGCGAAAGGTTCCTTCTCCTCGAATAGTTCTCTAGCTCTCATCCGATTTGGCCGCTTGTCTGTCCTGCTCGGTTAGTAGAGCCCACATTCTGCATTTCTAAAACATTTGTTCGATCGTCAAGCCGTCAGCCTCGCTCCTCTGCTTCTTGCATTCTGTTTGTCGATTCTGCTGTCAGCTGATCAGTTTCATCAAACTTTTCGTATATCTTCTCAAATTTTGCTTAGAGCCGCCAGCACTGCCGTGGCAACGTCCGTTACCTGTTGGACTCTGTTTTTCTGGGGACGGTGGGGCGCTCAGAGCCGCAGCCATCTTAGCATAAGTACTCTTTCCTCACTTATTTGGTCAGGCCACCCTCGCTTGGTGAATACTTCTAAATCAACAAAAATAATAATGCCAGGAATTGCAATCTCCTCTGGGAGGTAGAGTCCCAGAGCACTGCAGGAGCACATCCTACTCTTCCATCGTGTCGCTTGATCTGTCCAGCAATGAATTCCAGAGCTTAATTGTGCATTGGGTGAAAAATAATTTTCGCCTTTGTTTTAAATGTGCTATTTGCTAACTTCATGGAATGACCCCCTAGTGCTTGCATTATTTGAAAGAGTAAATAACCGATTCACATCTACCCGTTCTAGACCTCTCATGATTTTAAACACCTTTATCATATCCCCCCTCAGCCGTCTCTTCTCCAAGCTGAAAAGTCCTAACCTCTTTAGTCTTTCCTCATAGGGGAGCTGTTCCATCCCCTTTATCATTTTGGTTGCCCTTCTCTGTACCTTCTCCACCGCAATTATATCTTTTTTGAGATGCGGCGACCAGAATTGTACACAGTATTCAAGGTGCGGTCTCACCATGGAGCGATACAGAGGCATTATGACATTTTCCGTTTTGTTCACCATTCCCTTCCTAATAATTCCTAACATTCGATTTGCTTTTTTGACTGCCGCAGCACACTGAACCAACGATTTCAATGTGTTATGCACTATGATACCTAGATCTCTTTCTTGGGTTGTAGCACCTAATATGGAACCCAACATTGTGTAATTATAGCATGGGTTATTTTTCCCTATATGCATTACCTTGCACTTATCCACATTAAATTTCATCTGCCATTTGGATGCCCAATCTTCCAGTCTCACAAGGTCTTCCTGCAATTTATCACAATTCACTTGAGATAAAACTACTTTGCTTAATTTTGTATCATCCGCAAATTTGATTACCTCTTTCATCTGTGAAAACAGACCTTTTAATCTTACTCTGTTTCCTGTCTTTTAACCAGTTTCCAATCCACAAAAGAATATTACCTCCTATCCCATGATTATTTAGTTTTCTTAGAGGCCTCTCATGAGGGACTTTGTCGAACGCCTTCTGAAAATCCAAATACACTACATCTACCAGTTCACCTTTGTCCACCTATTTATTCACCTCTTCATAAAAATGAAGCTGATTTGTTAGGCAAGACTTCCTTTGGGTAAATCCATGCTGACTGTGTCCCATTAAATCATGTTTGTCTAAATGTTCTGTAATTTATTCTTTATAATAGTTTCCACAATTTTTACCGGGACTGAAGTCACTCACTGGGCTATAGTTATTGTAGAATGTCTTGGCAGGTTTATATCCCTTGGATCCGCAGGCCAGAGAGCAGTTGCATTTCCCTACGTTGGATGCCATGGTGTGTTCTGTCATGAAACGTAGAGGGTGGTGCGGCACTGAAGGATGCTCAGGAGAAGAGGGTATAGGCTATCCTAAAGCAGGCCTTTCAGGCAGTGACAACGAGCTTGCAAAATGCTTCTTGTTGCATCTTGGTAGCTCAGACTACCTTATGTCTTTGTCAAGTATCTGGTAGCGCTGAGTCTGATCTTAGACCTATGGTAGAACCGGGGCCGCTGCCTTAGCTGATGCGGGCTGTGACTTGGTTCGTACAGCCAGAGTTGCTGCTTCAGTTATTGTGGCCAGGCAGCAGCTGTGGCTGTGCAACTGGTCCGCGGATACTATTTCAAAGTCCGATCTTACCAAGCTGCTCTTCCAAGGGCAGTGAATTGTTAAAAATGGCAAGTAAATGAGACCCAGGATCCTTGATTGCGAGAGGACAAGAAACCCATTGCCCGTTTTTTTCAGGCGAGTGGCCACTCTCGAGACTACCGGTGTTTTCAGCCTTATAGGGAGGCTCTTCCCAGAGATCTCATCGCTTCCGCAGGTCTCAGACCTTTCGCACCCGAGGACCTCAAAAGATGCGGGCTCCGGATTTGGAGCTCCTCAGTCTTCCCAATGAAGGTTTGCAGGCTTAACTGTTGGTGCAGCAGATAAGTGATCACCTAACCCATTTTTAGCACAGATGGGTCCAGATTACTTTGGAACAATGGGTTCTTGAAGTGATTTGGGACAGGTATGCTGTAGAATTTCTTTGCATTCCTGTGGATGCCTTCAATGATTCTCCATGCAGCTCTCAGAAGAAAGTAGAAGTGGAAATGACATTACAATGGCTGTTGAATCTGAAAGCTGTGATTCCTGTTCCCAAATCACAGTGAAATAGGGGCGTTATTCCATTTATTTTGTCATGCCCAAGAAGGAAGGGTCGTTTTAGTCCATACTGGATCTCAAGGGTGTCAACCAACATTTACAAATCACACATTTCAGGATGGAAACAGTGTGTTCTGTCATAATGGCTTTTCAATAGTGGAGTACCTCACGGCTCTGGATCTGATGGGGGCGTATCTGCATATTCCCATCAATTTCAGGCCTTGCCTTTCGGACTATTCCAAGATCATGGTGGTGGTAGTGGCGGCCCTTCGCAAGGAGAATATTCTAGTTCACCCCTATCTGGATGACGGGTTGATTTGAGCCAAGACAGTGGAAGAGAACCTTCACACTTCCTGCAGGGTGGTTTCCTTGCTACAGGAAGTAGACTGGGTGGTGAATCTGGCCAAGAGCAATTTGCAGCTGTCTCAGACCCTGGAGTATATTGGGGTTCGATTCAATACACAGCAGGGCAGAGTATTTCTACCAGAGTCTTGGATCCACACATTGATGCTGTGAGTTTGATCCCTGCGGAACTCTGTTCGTCCAACCATTATGATCTTATCTATAGGTCCTGGGATTGATTGCTGCCACATTAGATGTGGTTCTCTGGGCAAGGGCACATATGCGCCATCTTCAGCATACATTGCTTTCCCAATGGAGTCCACAGACGCAGAGCTATGTGGTGAGGCTGCTTCTTTCATTAGAGGTGAGATCCCAGTTGGACTGGTGGTTACATGCGGATCATCTCAGGAAGGGAATTTCCCTGACTATGCCAGAGTGGTTGATACTCATAACAGATGTGAGCCTCCTAGGCTTGGGGGCTCACTGTCAGGAGTTGGTGGTACAAGAATGCCGGAATGCATCAACAGACTGGAGGCATGAGTGGTTTGGTTGGCATGCCTATGGTTGGCCAAGCAGCTAGAGGCTTGGGTGGTCCAGATAATGTCTGATAATGCGACATCGGTGGATTATATCGGGGTGGAACCATGAGTCAACATGAGTCAGAGGAGATAAATGTACTCATATTATGGGTGGAGCAGCATCTCCTAAGCATAACCGCCTCTCTCATTGCTGGAAAGGACAATATTAGAGTCAGTTTCCTCAGTAAAAGAAACTTGGACCGAGGAGAATGGGAGCTGGTGAACCACTGGGGCCTACCGGATCTAGACCTGTTGGTGACCTTCAACAACTCAAAGGTTCTACGCTTCTACATGTCGCAGGCGGGACCCAAAAGCAATGGCATCGAAGCTCTTATTCAGGAGTGGCCACATGGCACCCTTCTGTATGCATTTCTACCTGGTCACTGATAGGCAGGCTGGTCCAGAAAATTGCAATCAAACTAACACTGACCTTTTAGTGACTCCGGATTGGGCTTGATGCCATGGTTCGCTGATCTCCAGAGACTTCTGGTGGGAAGTCCCCTCAGGCTACCGCCTCAAATGGATCTGTTATGTCGGGCCCATTCTGCATGAGGATCCGGGTCGATTCTGTCTTACCATTTGGCCATTGAAAGAGTTCAGTTGTTGAAACAGGGTTTTTCACTTGCGGTAATTTCACCTCTTTTTCGGGCCTGGAAATTTTCTACTTTTCTAGCCTATGTTAGAGTTTGGAGGGACTTTGAGGCCTGGTGTTCTGAGTGAGGTACTCAACCACTCAAGGTGGATATTCCTTTCATTTTTGAATTTTTACAAGATGGCTTGCTTAACATTTTGGCCCTTAACACCTTGAAGATTCAAGTTGCATCCCTGGCATGTTATAGGGGGAGAGTCACTGGAGGGTCTTTGTCTTCCAATCTGTACATGTCCCATTTCTTGCAGAGAATTAAGTATCTTCACCCCCCCCGTTGCAGCTTTCGGTGTCTCTGTGAGACCTTATCTTGGTCCTCGGGTTTTTGGCAGGTCCAACTTTTTGACTGCTGCATACTCTCTCCTTGCGGCTGCTTACCTTGAAGACAGTTTTCGTTCCTTGGATTTCAAGCATCATTTACTGCGGTACTTGGAGATGATGAAAGCTGTTCAGAAGTTTGATTGCTTGTTTGTGCTCCATAGTGGAGGTAAGCAGGGAGCACCGGTGATACGGGCAACGATTATCTGCTGGGTTAAGGAAGTCATTACGGCAGCCTATTTAGCTGCTGAGGTTGCCGTGCCGAAAGAGATTAGACCACAAGGGCTCCGGCAGTATTGTGGGCAGAACTTTGTTATCACTGCTGAAATTTGCCGAGTGGTGACATGGTCATCTTTGCTCACCTTCTCCAAGCATTACCACTTGGATGTTTGGGCTAGGAAGGACGCCACATTTCCACGAGCGGTATTGAGTGGATCGCTGGCAGCCTCCCACCCTTTTCAAGATTAGCTTTGGTACACCCCACTCGTGGGGACTGACCTGCCCAAACACTGAGGAAGGAGAAATTACTACTTAGCTGATAATTTCCTTTCCTGTAGTAAGAGCAGATTAATCCTTGACCCCCCCTCATCTGCCAGTGTTTAAATTGGTGGTTAGCCTTTCTTTGGGCAATCTACGCAGAGTATGATTCCTGCCCTTCATTGAAAACTGGTAAGTGGCTTCTCTAGCCCTTAGTTTGCTAGATATGCTCCTTCTTTTGGCTGAGTTCATTGTTCCTGTTGGTTGAGAAACACAACTGGTTAGCTGTTGATAATAATGTTCAAGTATAATCAGTTTGTCCACAGTTTGGCTTTTCCAGAGAATTCTGGCGGGCTGATGTCGGGGCAGGACTATATGGCCGTGACGTCAGCTTTTGCTCTGTCTCCATCTGCTGGCAGAGGTGCATAACCCACTCGTTGGGATTGACCTGCTCTTACTAGAGGAAAGGAAATTATCAGTTAAGTAGTAATTTCTCCTTTTCTCTCATTAGTTTTAAATGTATCACCGAGTAACTTACCTAGTAAGAGCTCTTCAGCCTGGAGAAGAGATGGTGAGAGGAGATATGATAGAGGTCTATGAAATCATGAGTGGAACGGGTAAATAGGGAACAATTATGTACCCATTCCAATAGTACTAGGACTAGGGGACGTGCCAAAAAGCTACCAGGTAATATATTTATTCAAATCAAATAAAGCATTTTTTCACTCAGCGCGCAATTAAACTGTGGAATTTGTTGCCAGAGGATGTGATGAAAGCTGTTAGTGTATCTGTGTTTAAAAAGAGTCTGAAAAAGTTCCTGGAGGAAAAATCCATAAACCACTGTTAGCCATGTAGACTTGTTAAGCCACTGCTTATCCCTGGTTATGAGCAAGAAGGATTACCTCTATTCTTTTGGATTTTGACAGGTTCTTGTGACCTGGATCGGTCACTGTTGGAAACAGGATACTGAGCTGGAAGGGCCTTTGGTCTTGACCAGTATGACATCTCATATCTTCTTCTAATGCTCAATAAAGCCATTATGACCAGCTGGAAGAAGGTCCATAAATCAGTATAACAGGGATAGATATTTTTTAAACTCTTTATTTAAACGACAGAAACAAGCATATAGCAATATACAGACTAACAAATTTGACCCCCTCCAACAGGACGTGCAGCGTCCCACCATATATCATTGCATTGATCACAGCCTTTCAAACGAGCAAGCACAATGTTCAGCAGCTCCCCTCAATACACTGACCCTCTCTCTCTAAATACCTCCCACACCCCAGCGTAAATATTCGACTTCTTCTGTAACAGAATGGATAGACTTTTAAAATATTCTTGCTAGAATGCCACACTCTTGGACAATGAATTGCTTTGCAATATGCAGAGTGAGCCCTGGACTGATAGAGTAACTTCACCAGGAAAATGTGCCAAACTACAGTCCTAACACCAGAATCCAGTGAAGAATATTTCAGGAAGATTAGTTTCACTATTCTTGTCTTGTCTGCCACCAAATCCAATGAGTACTCTTATTAACTCCTTAAGCTTATGCATTTACCTTTAATTCCAGAGAGATAAATCATATTAAGATAAAATCTGCACTATTATTTCTAGATATTTATGTTTAATTAATTTATATAACCCGATCAGTTCTCCATTTAAAGTAGTCAACAATAAAAATAAGATCCTTAGCTGTGGGGAAGTGAAGGATAAAGCCTGGGATAAGCACAGAGGATCCTTAGCTGTGAGGGGTAAAACCTGGGATGAGCACAGAGGATCCTTAGCTGTGAGGGAGGTGAGGGGTAAAGCCTTGGATAAGCACAGAGGATCCTTAGCTGTGGGGGAGTGAGAGGTAAAGCCTGGGATAAGCACAGAGGATCCTTAGCTGTGAGGGAGTGAGAGGTAAAGCCTGGGATAAGCACAGAGGATCCTTAGCTGTGGAGGAGTGAGGGGTAAAGCCTGGGATAAGCACAGAGGATCCTTAGCTGTGAGGGAGTGAGAGGTAAAGCCTGGGATAAGCACAGAGGATCCTTAGCTGTGGGGGAGTGAGAGGTAAAGCCTGGGATAAGCACAGAGGATCCTTAGCTGTGAGGGAGTGAGAGGTAAAGCCTGGGATAAGCACAGAGGATCCTTAGCTGTGAGGGAGTGAGGGGTAAAGCCTGGGATAAGCACAGAGGATCCTTAGCTGTGAGGGAGTGATAGGTAAAGCCTGGGATAAGCACAGAGGATCCTTAGCTGTGAGGGGTAAAGCCTGGGATAAGCACAGAGGATCCTTAGCTGTGAGGGAGTGAGGGGTAAAGCCTGGGATAAGCACAGAGGATCCTTAGCTGTGAGGGAGTGAGGGGTAAAGCCTGGGATAAGCACAGAGGATCCTTAGCTGTGAGGGAGTGAGAGGTAAAGCCTGGGATAAGCACAGAGGATCCTTAGCTGTGGGGGAGTGAGAGGTAAAGCCTGGGATAAGCACAGAGGATCCTTAGCTGTGAGGGAGTGAGGGGTAAAGCCTGGGATAAGCACAGAGGATCCTTAGCTGTGAGGGAGTGAGGGGTAAAGCCTGGGATAAGCACAGAGGATCCTTAGCTGTGGGGGAGTGAGAGGTAAAGCCTGGGATAAGCACAGAGGATCCTTAGCTGTGAGGGAGTGAGGGGTAAAGCCTGGGATAAGCACAGAGGATCCTTAGCTGTGAGGGAGTGAAGGGTAAAGCCTGGGATAAGCACAGAGGATCCTTAGCTGTGAGGGAGTGAGGGGTAAAGCCTGGGATAAGCACAGAGGATCCTTAGCTGTGAGGCAATGAGGGGTAAAGCCTGGGATAAGCACAGAGGATCCTTAGCTGTGAGGGAGTGAGAGGTAAAGCCTGGGATAAGCACAGAGGATCCTTAGCTGTGAGAGAGTGAGAGGTAAAGCCTGGGATAAGCACAGAGGATCCTTAGCTGTGAGGGAGTGAGAGGTAAAGCCTGGGATAAGCACAGAGGATCCTTAGCTGTGAGGGAGTGAGAGGTAAAGCCTGGGATAAGCACAGAGGATCCTTAGCTGTGAGGGAGTGAGGGGTAAAGCCTGGGATAAGCACAGAGAATCCTTAGCTGTGAGGGAGTGAGAGGTAAAGCCTGGGATAAGCACAGAGGATCCTTAGCTGTGGGGGAGTGAGAGGTAAAGCCTGGGATAAGCACAGAGGATCCTTAGCTGTGAGAGAGTGAGAGGTAAAGCCTGGGATAAGCACAGAGGATCCTTAGCTGTGAGGGAGTGAGAGGTAAAGCCTGGGATAAGCACAGAGGATCCTTAGCTGTGAGGGAGTGAGAGGTAAAGCCTGGGATAAGCACAGAGGATCCTTAGCTGTGAGGGAGTGAGGGGTAAAGCCTGGGATAAGCACAGAGGATCCTTAGCTGTGAGGGAGTGAGGGGTGTAAAGCCTGGGATAAGCACAGAGGATCCTTAGCTGTGAGGGAGTGAGGGGTAAAGCCTGGGATAAGCACAGAGGATCCTTAGCTGTGAGGGAGTGAGGGGTAAAGCCTGGGATAAGCACAGAGGATCCTTAGCTGTGAGGGAGTGAGAGGTAAAGCCTGGGATAAGCACAGAGGATCCTTAGCTGTGGGGGAGTGAGAGGTAAAGCCTGGGATAAGCACAGAGGATCCTTAGCTGTGAGAGAGTGAGAGGTAAAGCCTGGGATAAGCACAGAGGATCCTTAGCTGTGAGGGAGTGAGAGGTAAAGCCTGGGATAAGCACAGAGGATCCTTAGCTGTGAGGGAGTGAGGGGTAAAGCCTGGGATAAGCACAGAGGATCCTTAGCTGTGAGAGGTAAAGCCTGGGATAAGCACAGAGGATCCTTAGCTGTGAGGGAGTGAGGGGTGTAAAGCCTGGGATAAGCACAGAGGATCCTTAGCTGTGAGGGAGTGAGGGGTAAAGCCTGGGATAAGCACAGAGGATCCTTAGCTGTGGGGGAGTGAGGGGTATAGCCTGCAATAATTAGTGTGTGCGGTGTTGTGACAGGACAGAGTAGTTGGGTTTTATGTTCCTTCTCTCTAATCATATTCATTTTTCTATGTTTCTTGTGCTGTCTGGGTGCAGTGAGTGATTCATGGGGTCCTAGTGTCATTGAGAACTTCATGTCATGCTTGTGGAGTTGGGTGATTTGGTGCTTTAGAGATCTCTTGATGTTCGTTTCGTAGTTGGAGGAAAATGTCTCCTACCTTCTAGTTTGGATGAAACCGTGACCTCCGGATGTGTTTTCAAGTCTGTTGGTGAATGATCTTCCTATCTGGCACTTAGCCCTGGGTTTTGGGATATTGCATGTGGTGACGGTGAGGAGTAGTTTGCTCCAGTCTTACTGAAGTGATGGTGGTCTGAAGATGCTGGGAGTGGGATCAGCTATGGAAGCAGGCAGCACGTTCTGAAGTCGTCATCTCTGATCTGTTTCCCCTCTACAGATGCAAGATTACCCAGACATGTTAAATCGACTGATCATGACCAACCTGTCCTATCTGAAGAGTATCTGGCCTGACATCCGAGCTGCTGCAGCCATGTTTATAGGTATTGTAGTCCCAAGTCAGGCTTCCTCTCTGAGTGCTTGCATGACTGAGGTTGAATTTCCAGCGTTCATTACATGCTGACCTTCTGCTTGGTGGAAATGTCAGACATTGCCGAGGTACTAGAGGGTCTTTCCTGTGAAAGATATCTTAGCTAGGGGCAAGTTATTGTTATAAGGAACTACAGAACATCTCAAGCAGGTAGCTGCAGGGGTGGGAGAGGAACTGTGTCTTATGGAGTCATCCGCAAGTTCCATCTCTAGAGAGCACCCAACCTCAGCCTCAGCCCCACTGAGTACCTAAATCCTAACCCCAGCTGTACTCCAGCATGCAGTGAAAATCCAACACCAAATACCAACCCCCAACCCAAGCGAGGGTCCAGAGACTGACACCAACTGAGCAAAACCCTGCGACCCTGCCTCACCTAAAGTGAGGGTCCAAAGCCCGACACAATCCTGTGTACTCCGAGTGTCCAGAGCCTGACACCAGCTTCCCCACCAATGAGGATTCAGAGCCTGACACCAGCCCCCCCCCCCCCCCAACCCAAGTGAGGGTCCAGAGTCTGATACCTGCTCCCCCAATTCAAGTGAGGGTCAAGAGTCTGATACCTGCTCCCCCAACTCAAGTGAGGGTCAAGAGTCTGATACCTGCTCCCCCAACTCAAGTGAGGGTCCAGAGCCTGACACCAACTGTGCAAAACCCAAACCCCAGCACCACCAACTCACAGTAACTGTCCAGATCCCAGGGCTCCTGCCTCATCTAAAATGAGTGTTCACCCACCACCCCCCCCCCCCCCCCCCCCACTGAGTGTGCAAAACCTAACCCTAATCCTCCCAACTCCAGTTAGTGTCCAAAACCAAAATCCAGTTCCCCTCACACTCCTTGTTAAGGGTCCAGAACCTAACTCTAGTATTCCCCATAATCTGAGACTGTCCAGAACCTGGTACCAGCTCCTCCACCTCTCAGGAAAAGCTGATACCAGCACTACCATCCCAGATATTCTCATTTGTATGGGGGTCTCACACTACAGAGCACACCAACAATGATAGTCCACGGAACAAGCCTTTCAGCTACGTACCTGTACAGGTGTGTCTGGAAGAGGTTGCCCTGCTCATGTAGCACGTGGCTCGCCTTAGTTTGCCTGCAGATTCGCCGATCATCTGACCTTCTCAGGATTATGAGTTTTCTCCATTGATGAGCAGGATAAAGTGGGTGTCGTCATCTGACAGTGCTGGGATGAAGAAAGCTCTCTCAGAGAGCCGACCACCACGCACATCTCCTCAGTCTTTTTTTAGCTGCTTGTTGAGTTTTTTACTTATAGCTTTTTTTTTTTTCTGTCGATAAGCAGGATGAATTAGCCATGCTGTCTGGGTGACATCATCCAGCACTCATGCGGACTCTCTCTCTTGGAGAAGTTAGAGCTTTGTTCTGTTGCGCCGGTGCGGCACTTTCCGTGCAAAGCACATCATCGGTCTCCTCATTCTTCTTTTTTTCTGCACTCGCGCACGGACGTTTCTTTCCTCCTAGTTGGAGGTTCACTTTTTCCCTTCTATTCTTTCATGCCAGCAATTCCCCAAAAGCACTTTTCAGTGCTAGCCAGCCATGTCCAAGAAGCCTGGCTTCACATACTGTCCGTGCAGACACATAATATCTCACTGACAACCACAACTACTGCTAACTCTGCCTAGATCTGGATCACAACCAGACATCGTGTCAAGACTGTTTCTGCATGTCTCCACGGGCGCAGTGAGAGGGCTGCGAAGACAGCCTCGCTCAGGGGACAAAAATGAAACTTCTTCAGCATCAGGCAGCAATGTGCTCTCTTCTAGACGTTCAACGCACTCTTCCTAGGCCCTAAACATTCCGCCCACGAAGTCCACAGGACTTCGTGGGCGGAGCTGCAGGTAAAATCGATGGACAAGCACTTGGTCTTCAAACCAACTGCAAAGGTGGGTTAAAAAGTTGCTTTGGCACCTAATAAACCCAAGCTGAAACCTGCAACATACCCCCAGGCATGATTCAGGCACAGGTGCGCCATTGGTGTCATCGAAGACTGCATCAATGCCCTGACTAGGCTGGAGCATCGAGTTCGAAACGGCCTAATCATCACTGGGATACATCCACGCAGGCGACCCCGAAAGAGTCGTATAAGAACGATCGCAATGCTTCTGCCTCAACTCATGACACATCGGCGCAGGCTGCTAAAAGGGCACCGACTCATGAGGTCTTGACGCAAGCTACCACGCGCACCAAGACTCATGGCACATCGATGCAAAGGCAACGGCCCCCCATGCACTACAATGCCTTCAAGGCGCAACTCCTGGATCCCTCAGTGATTGTCGTCATCGAAATGGAACATACAAAAATTTGCCTCTTCTGATTAGGCAGAGGAGTCACAGGAGCCTCAAAGCCCGCATCACAAGAAAAGAAGAGTGATCCTTCCTCACTGACTGGTAGTAGGCACAATTTGGACCCGATCCTAGATATTTTATCACAACTACCTTGGACTTCCCCCTCCCAAGCCGGTCTCAATCAGTTCCAGGTATTCCTCCTCCCAGGGAGAGAACGTATTGTCTTCTCAGACTTATCTACATGCTCACACCCTAGGGACTATGAACTCCAGGAGGAACCTTCGCTGAGAGAGAAGCGGACTGGACCAGATAAAGGTTTCTGGGATCAGAGGCAACCTCCCTCAGATATACTATCCGTGGCTATATGCCCTTGGGTGAGGTGGCCTCCAGCTGCTGTCATCATAGAAAAGCAGCAGGCTCCTTCAGAACCATCTCCAAGCCACTCTCAACAAGCCGTGGACCAGATCTCCTCAATCATAAAGAATCTGTTCTTCTCGTTGCACCCAGAAATTCCACCCCCTTATATTCCAGGACTAGTGGGGAAGGGATTCAGGAGCATCCCCCTTTTTCTCCAGTAAAGCCCGCATCTCCGGAATGAGATAAGCGGGTGGATCTCAGCCATCATCGCCATAGTCAGAACACCCGGATTCTCCACCAGACCTCTCACCTACCAGCTCGACCAGTATCCCATTTGACCCTCCGGAGGAACCTCCAGATCACTCTTCTCCTCTGGAGGATCTAACTTATTCACGGTTTGTTGAAAGCTTGGAAACTTGCTGGGGGCAGAGGTCAGAAAACTCCCAGACCTTAGGGAGGAAGTTTTCTGTATCCTGAAGATCCTGGAAGTTCCTGCTGAACCTTCAGCACTGTCTTCCCATAAGGTGCTAGATGCGGTACTTTTGAAAATGTGGGATTCCCCTCATTCCAACTTTCCTGTCTCCAGGAAGCTGGATTTAAAGTTTCAATTACAGAAGTCTTTGATGTAATGGGTCGTCCAGCTACAACATGTATTAGTTGTCGTTGAATCAGCAATGAAGCGCGTGAAAAAAATCTAAACTGCATGCATCTTCTCCTCCAGGGAAAGAACACAAACTCCATGATGACTTTTGCCAAGAAAATCTTTCATAGTACAATGTTAACATCCTGGATCCAACAGCACCAGATTTACATGGTCCAGTATCGTTATAAATGTAATTGAAACCATTCTTATTATCGGAAACAGGCCAGCAGCTAATGCCTCAACCCTTTTACGATCTGGAGGAGGGTTTACTACACTTGCTGAGGGCAGTCTATGAATCCTTTGAAACTTCTTCCCGCACTTCTACCACCACCATTGTCGCTCGATGCATCGCATGGCTCCGTTCCAGCTCCGTTAGGGAAGACGATCATGACAGACTAGCAAATCTACTTTGCTCAGGCAAGAACCTTTTTGGCAACAAACTGAAAGACACAATATTGCAAATCAAGGAGCAAAACATTGCTGTGCAGTCCTTGTTGGCGATGTTGGAGTCTCAGGCCGCAGTAAAGTGATTTTATCCTCAATATTGAAAACCTTATCACCAGAGGAAACTTCAAGCAGTTCCAACCTTTCAGGTTTCAATCGTATCAGCACTGTGAGCAATCTTGCCTGCAGTCCCAACTTGCTCAACCTAGAGGTCATCAGAGAGTCCGCAAACAGCAAAAGCATTTGCAGCAGTCAATCCTGAAACCTCCCCAGTCTTTTTGAAGACAGCTCAATCACAGCCACATTTGACACTGGAAGGCAGGATATGCCATTTTTCCCTTAGAATGTAGTCAGGTAGGTTCTGAGGATCGTCTGCGAGGGTTATCATCTGAATTTTAGGATCAAGCCTTCACTTCCCCATCATGCCGGCCCATTGAAGGATGCTTCTCAACTGCCTTTACTGGAACTATAGGTCCAGACCTTTCTCCACCAGAAGGCCATCCAACCGGTAGCAAAACACTGAATCAATACCGGTTACTTCACCAGTACTTCCTTATTCCGAAACGCTTTGGAGAACTCAGGCCCATTCTGTACCTACGATCCCCTTAACAAGCACCTTTAGAAGGAAAAGTTCAAGATGACTTCCCTCAAGTCAATCCTACTGATCATTCAAAAGCAACCTACTACATAGGGATCACATGCTCAGGCCTCCCATTTGTCAGTCACAGCAGGCAAATGCCACAGGGAGGCTATTCCTTCTACCTCCTGCATCAGTGGCAGGGGGTGGCAGGAAATTTGAATCAAACAGTTACCAACAAGGGCCCTGAACTTGGTGGTCAGTGAAACAGATAAGTATGGGAAAATAAGTGTGCTGCAGCAGTCAAAAAAGCAAATAGAATGTTAGGAATTATTAGGAAGGGAATGGTGAATAAAACGGAAAATGTCATAATGCCTCTGTATCGCTCCATGGTGAGACCGCACCTTGAATACTGTGTACAATTCTGGTCGCCATATCTCAAAAAAGATATAATTGCAATGGAGAAGGTGCAGAGAAGGGCTACCAAAATGATAGGGGGAATGGAACAGCTCCCCTATGAGGAAAGACTAAAGAGGTTAGGACTTTTCAGCTTGGAGAAGAGACGGCTGAGGGGGGATATGATAGAGGTCTTTAAGATCATGAGAGGTCTTGAACGAGTAGATGTGACTCGGTTATATACACTTTCGAATAATAGAAGGACTAGGGGGCATTCCATGAAGTTAGCAAGTAGCACATTTAAGACTAATTAGAGAAAGTTCTTTTTCACTCAATGCACAATAAAGCTCTGGAATTTGTTGCCAGAGGATGTGGTTCGTGCAGTTAGTGTAGCTGTGTTTAAAAAAGGTTTGGATAAGTTCTTGGAGGAGAAGTCCATTAACGGCTATTAATCAGGTTTACTTAGGGAATAGCCACTGCTATTAATTGCATCAGTAGCATGGGATCTTCTTAGTGTTTGGGTAATTGCCAGATTCTTGTGGCCTGGTTTGGCCTCTGTTGGAAACAGGATGCTGGGCTTGATGGACCCTTGGTCTGACCCAGCATGGCAATTTCTTATGTTCTTATGTTCTTATAAGTGTGGGAGCTTGCTAGGCAGACTGAATGGGCCGATTGGTCTTTTTCTACTGTCATTTCTATGTTTCTATGTATTCCTGGTAATATTCAAGGGGATGTGGATCATGAGACTTTGGAGGATTCCGATTGAGAATTGGCTTTCTCACCTCTAGAAAAGGGAGAAATTGCATATGACTGACTGCTGCTTCAGACTCTGCTCAGAATTTTTTTCTTTTTTCACAGAGATGTCTTGTTGAGTCTGTTGGTTCAGACCCTGAAACTGCTTAGAGTGACTGGAGGTCAATTTTAGGTTAAGCATCCTGTTTCTTTGCCTCCTGTATCCAATTCAACAGATATTGGATTTAAAGAAGGTAAATGTGGATCTCAAGGTTCCTCGTTTCCTCTTGGAAACTCTGAGATCCCTCATAGCGGGAGTACAGAAGGAAGAGTTCTTGGCATCTCTCGCCTTGACAGAGGCCATCAGGCTGGAGCACCAGAAATTCCTGGGGTTCATGGTCCTAAGGGAACATTTTCAGTTTCCCTAGAGCTGGTGACGGCTCCACATACCTTCACCAAGGTCATGGTAGTGGGGGCAGCCACATTGCAAAAGGAGAGTGTGTTGGTGCATCCGTATCTGGATGTCTGGCTCATTCATGTGAAATCAGAGAACCTCTGTTGACAATCAGTATAAAAGTTACTGATGCAAGAAACTGGTTGAGTGGGAGATCCAAGATGGTCGATGGCTACTAACGCGGTTGAGAGTCTTGTTTGGGTGCTGGGTCAATCATGCCGCTCTCTGGCACTCTCCAAGCCAGGGAGCGTGCAACTTTACCTGTTTCTTCTTCACCTAATATTTTGGACCCGATGGACTCTCACATGCTAAGGGGACCACGATATCTGGGAGTAGGTTTGCTGGAGGAAAGCCGGGAGGCAGAAGAACCCGACTCCCTCCCTGAACTGACAACATCATTTTCCCCGGAGCAGCGGTCAGCCCCAGCTAATCCCCCGGTGAACAGAGTAACGTGGGAGTCAGAGGAAGCAGCTCCTTTGGAAAAGGAAGAGGAAGGGGGTAGCTTCACTCGGGCAGCGGTGGCTGACCCTGTTTTGATTTTGGAGCTTGGAGGAGTGCCACGGGACACTGAGGACAGCGCTGGCTTACCCGTTCAACGGCAGCTGGAAGAAGAGCCCAAACAATTCACATTGCCTGAGTTGGTAAGGTCTCTTGAATCTATTTGGGAGGCAATACAGACCCTGAATAATAATACGTATATCCAAACAATTGAGCCCTTTTTTTTTCTGCTGTGCATGGCTTTGAAAAACGTTTGGAAACAATTGAGAAAGATGTGTCTTTAAATAAAAGTAAATACTGAAGTTAGAAGTGTGGCAGCTACTCACCAATTAACGATTGAAGAAAATCAGTTGATACTTAACAGAATAGAACAAATGGAAAATAAGATCGGGGGAAAAACTTACATATTATAAACTTTCCTAAAGATCCAACAGTGTCACCCAAGGACATGTGGAACAGATCCCAGAGCAGACACTACCCCTGGCGTCGAGAGTATACTACATACCACCATTTAAGAAGAGTTCTTCGGACCAAGAGGGGTTTCCAAGTCATAACAAATAGGATCTTTCCTGCTTGAATCAGACCGTGACTGGGTCCTGAGCTCTTTCTTCCGACATCGTGGAGAGCTTTTCGTGGATCTTAAAGTTAGCATATTTCCTGATTTAGCAAGCTACACTCAAAAGAAAAGGCAGCAATTTCTTGTATTAAGGCCCAGAGCCTTGGAAATAGGCGCGCGCTTTCTTTAAAATATCCGTGTAAGTGCATTCTTAAATATCATATCATGTATCCTGCCTACGCAATTAGCAGCTTTTCTTGCTGATAAGATTTCATCTGAGGTTAGTAGGGTTTCTTCTTCTCCAGTTGCCTTAGAAGGGAATAGATAGCTCGCTCTTACCCGTTGCAATGATATATTGGTCCCTGATGGCCTAGAGTTTCCTCCTAAGATTTTCCTGGGGTTGTTACTTGGATCCCCTTATTGAAGACTTAGGTTGAAGAGAGGAATTTGAAATGTATTTGTTAATTTGAATAATTTAAAAAGTTTCTTTTTTTTTTCTTCTTCATTTGTATATTTTTGAAGATAAATGTGTCCGGCTCTTCGGTATTCAATTCAAGTGTATATCTTGAAAAATAATGCAAAAATCTCTAAAATTAAAAAAAAAAAAAAAAAAAAGTTACTGATGCACTTGAAGCCTCTAGAATGGGGGATGACCCTAGCAATGAGCCTCTTACAAACTCTGGAGTATCTAGGAGCTCCATTCAACACACTGGCAGAGAAAGCATTTCTCACAGAGAGAGAGAGTGCTGAAATTGCAGAGTCAGATTCGGCTTCTGCTAGAGTTTTCGGTGCCCAGGATCCGGGACTATTTACAGGCCCTGGATTCTGTGGCATCGACATTGGAATTAATGCATTGGGCGTTCACGCATATGCGGCCTCTGCAGGGGGCTCTTCTCCCGCTGGATTCTGTTATTGGAAGAGTTTCCTCTTCTGTTAAAGGGGGAAGCCAAGGTCAGTCTTTCGTGGTAGCCTACTCGCACCAATCTCCAGCGTGGTGCAGAATGGGAGGTTCAGAATTTGGTAACAGTCACCACCGATGCAAGCCTCTCCGGATGAAGATCAGTCAGTCCAGGGCCAGTGGTCAAAAAGGAGGCCTCATGCACCACACCTGGAAAATGTCCTTATCAGACCACCATGCCTGGTGCCTTCTCCCGATGTACCTCATTGTGCTCGAATGTCCTCCAGGACCAGATTGTTAAAGAGCTATACACTTCAGGACTTTCTAACGTCACCTCAGACCTCTGCCTCAGGGAAGAGGAGGAAACCACCTCCAGCTGAGGGACCTTAGCCAAAATTTAAAAGGCATGATGCCATGATGTGGTACAGTCTCGGTGCAGGCACTGTTCCCTCTCCAGTACAGAGGGAGATGTTGAACTCTTCAACACCAAGGGTTTACCGACTCCATGCCTTCAGCATTCATCCATGCAGAAAAGGACAAGAGGTCCTCTGTGGCAGACCAGAAACTGGTGCTAGACTGATGCCATCAATCAAATCTCTCTTTGGCGCCATCCATTAATAAAAGTATCAGAGTCTTGTAGGCACCTAAATCTTCAGCACTGAGAGACTCCTTTTGGTGCCGAACAGACTGAAAACTCTATTACATTCGCCGATTCTCGTCCCAAAATCAGATAATTCTTTCAACAAAGAGATCAGCGCTCCCTTGTGGAAAAATGTGGCTGGATTTTGTGAAAACGTTCTTTACTGCTGTGCCAGATTTGCTGCCATCTCCATTAGAAGAGATGTCTCTAAATATGGACACTTTGGGACAATCAATCCACTATTTCTGCCTTATCGGCTTATAAATGAAAAGATCCAAACTCAGATCCATTCTCAGTCTCACAACTCACCTTTTTTTCCAAAGATAGGACAACTCAGGAAGGCCATCCTGTTCTGTTGTCTGATTCACAGGAAAATGGTTTAAACATGGCTGGAAATTACACCTTCAAAAAGATATAAACTGGTTGGAAGAATCAGTTCAGAGAGTGTAAAGTACTGCAAACTGGTTAAAAGATAGCAAGCAGAGGGTCAAACTAAATGGTCCGTTTTCTCAGTGGAGAAGGGTAAACAGTGGAGTGCCTCAGGGATCTATACTGGGACCGGTGCTTTTTAATATATATATAAATGATCTGGAAAAGGGAACAACAAATGAAGTGATCAGATTTGCAGATGATAAAAAAAAATTATTTATAGAGTTTGCTTGCTATGAGGACTGAGGAGAGGCAGCGTGGGAAGGTCTGGGCATGCTCAGAAAGTCCACTTTGGTTTTTCTGCGCTCTGGGAGAACTTTTCCCATCTCGGTGCTGTCCGGTGACGGGGCTGATTATCGTGGAGAACACTTGCTACAGGTGAGCAGCTGAGTTTTCTGGCTGTCCTGGGTGCCTGATGAGAGCTCTCTTTCAGGGTTTCTGGTCCTGCATGTGCAGAAGGAGCAGTACAAGCAAGTGGAGCTGGAGCACGTGACGGCTGGTGAGTATTTATTTTAGTTATTTAGATTTATATTCCGCTTCTTGCACTTTTCACACTGCTTCAAAGCGGATTACATTCAGGTGCTGTAGGTATTTCCCTATCCCCAGAGGGCTTATAATCTAAGCTTTGTACCTGAGGCAATGGAGGGTAAAGTGACTTGCCCAAGGTCACGAGGAGCGAGAGCGGAACTCAAACCCTGGTCTGCTGGTTCACAGCCTGCTGCTCCTCGGGGGTGGGAGAAGGGAAGAGGCGGAGTTGAGTGACTCTTCGCATGGCTGAACGTCCTACAAGCTTACCTGCTTCTAAAATCAAGCCATTCCTTTGAAGCCTTTATTCAAAGAGTTCGTGTAGCTGTTGGAGTTGTGTAATTGTTTGTTTCATGGTTTCACTGACCTGCAATTCGGAAGCTCACAGTCATTCTAGGCGAGAAACAGCAGTTAGCCAGGCAAAACCAGCGATTTAAAGATTTTTCCTCTCTCCCTGTCTGCAGAGCATTTACCCGGGTAAGAAACGGGTGATGCATTCTGGGGGCAGGGTTTCACTCATATTCTGACTTGGCCGTTCAGCCATGCTAAAGTCATCCGAATGTGTTCCGCTGAATACATAGAACAGAAATGACGGCAGAAGAGGACACACGGTCCGTAAAGTCTGCCCAGCAAGCTTATGTCGGTATCTGCTGCGCCATTTAAGTTACTTCCATGCTTATCAGTTTCCCAGACCATAAAAGTCCGGGCCCTTGTTGGTTGCTGTTGGATCTAATTCCCCGTTACCTCTTGTCTCTTGCCGTTGAAGCAGAGAGCAATGTCTGAGTTGCATCAAAGTATCAGGCTTATTGATTAAGGGCAGTAACCGCCTCACCAGCAAGTTGCCCCCATGCACTCTCGTCTTCATTTCCACCCTCTAGCCTTTAGGGATCCACAGTATTTATCCCATCACTGTTTTGGTTTTCACCACCTCCTCTGGAAGGTCGTTCCAGGCATCCATCATCCTCTCCGTGAAGAAATATTTCCTGACATTGGTTCTTCCTCCCTGGAGTTTCATTTCGTGACCCTTAATTCTACTAATTTCTTTCCAGTGGAAAAGGTTCTGAGTCTGTGCATCATTAAAACATTTAAGGTATCTGAAGGTCTGTATCCTATCTCCCCTGTGCCTCCTCTCCTCCAGGGAGTACATATTCAGGTCCTTCAACCTCTCCTCATAAGTCTTCCAATGCTGAACTCCTCACCATTCTGGTCGCCCTTCTCTGTACCGCCTCCATCTTGTCTCTGTCTCTTCGGAGATACGGTCTCCAGAACTGAACACAGTACTCCAGGTGAGGCCTCACCAAGGACCTGTACAAGGGGATCATCACTTCCCTTTTCTTACTCGATATTCCTCTCTCTATGCAGCCCAGCATTCTTCTGGCTTTAGCTATCGCCTTGTCACATTGCTTCTCCATCTTCAGATTGCCAGACGCTATCACCCCAAGGTCTCTCTCCCGGTTCATGTGCATTAGTCTTTCACGCCCATCACATAAAGCTCTTTTGGATTACCACACCCCAGATGCAGGACTCTGAACTTCTTGGCTTTGAATCCCAACTGCCGTATCTTTGACTACTCTTCAAGTTTTTGTAAATCACTTTTCATTCTCTCTCCTCCTTCACACATGTCTGCCTTCTATCCCTTCCACAATGTCGCTCACAAAGATACTGAACAGAACCGGTCCCAACACTGATCCCTGTGGCCCTCCACTTAACACCGCTCTCTCTTCAGAGTAGCTCCCTACACGCTGTCTCCTGTCAGTCAACCAGTTTATAATCCACTCCACCACCTCGGCACCCACTCCCAAACTTCTCATTTTATTCACCAGCCTCATGTGCGGGACCATATCAAAAGCTTTGCTGAAATCCAAGTATCACATCGAGCACTCTTCCTTGATCCAATTCTCTAGATACCCCGATTCATCTGACAAGACCTCCCCCTGGTGAATCCATGCTGCCTCTGGTCCAGGAATCCTCCGGACTGTAGATAGTTCACTATTCTCTCTTTCAGCAGTGACTCCATTACTTTTCCCACCACCGAGGTGATGTAACCGGCCTGTAGTTTTCAGCCTCCTCTCTGCTCCCACTCTTGTGAAGCGGGACCACCACCGCTCTTCTCCAATCACTCGGCACCACTCCCGTTTCTAGGGATCTATTGAACAGGTCACACAGCGGAGCTGTCAGCTCATCTCTGAGCTCCCTCAGTATCCTGGGATGAACCTCATCAGGCCCCATGGCTTTGTCCACTTTCCAGGGATCTATTGAACAGGTCACACAGCGGAGCCGCCAGCTCATCTCTGAGCTCCCTCAGTATCCTGGGATGAACCTCATCAGGCCCCATGGCTTTGTCCACTTTCCAGGGATCTATTGAACAGGTCACCCAGCGGAGCCGCCAGCTCATCTATGAGCTCCCTCAGTATCCTGGGATGAACCTCATCAGGCCCCATGGCTTTGTCCACTTTCCAGGGATCTATTGAACAGGTCACACAGCGGAGCCACCAGCTCATCTCTGAGCTCCCTCAGTATCCTGGGATGAACCTCATCAGGCCCCATGGCTTTGTCCACTCTCCAGGGATCTATTGAACAGGTCACTCAGCGGAGCCGCCAGCTCATCTCTGAGCTCCCTCAGTATCCTGGGATGAACCTCATCAGGCCCCATGGCTTTGTCCACTTTCCAGGGATCTATTGAACAGGTCGCACAGCGGAGCCGCCAGCTCATCTCTGAGCTCCCTCAGTATCCTGGGATGAACCTCATCAGGCCCCATGGCTTTGTCCACTCTCCAGGGATCTGTTGAACAGGTCACACAGCGGAGCCGCCAGCACATCTCTGAGCTCCCTCAGTATCCTGGGATGGACCTCATCAGGCCCCATGGCTTTGTCCACTCTCCAGGGATCTATTGAACAGGTCACTCAGCGGAGCCGCCAGCTCATCTCTGAGCTCCCTCAGTATCCTGGGATGAACCTCATCAGGCCCCATGGCTTTGTCCACTTTCCAGGGATCTATTGAACAGGTCGCACAGCGGAGCCGCCAGCTCATCTCTGAGCTCCCTCAGTATCCTGGGATGAACCTCATCAGGCCCCATGGCTTTGTCCACTTTCCAGGGATCTATTGAACAGGTCACACAGCGGAGCTGCCAGCTCATCTCTGAGCTCCCTCAGTATCCTGGGATGAACTCATCAGGCCCCATGGCTTTGTCCACTTTCCAGGGATCTGTTGAACAGGTCACGCAGCGGAGCCCCCAGCACATCTCTGAGCTCCCTCAGTATCCTGGGATGAACCTCATCAGGCCCCAGGGCTTTGTCCACTTTCCAGGGATCTGTTGAACAGGTCACACAGCGGAGCTGCCAGCACATCTCTGAGCTCCCTCAGTATCCTGGGATGAACCTCATCAGGCCCCATGGCTTTGTCCACTCTCCAGGGATCTATTGAACAGGTCACTCAGCGGAGCCGCCAGCTCATCTCTGAGCTCCCTCAGTATCCTGGGATGAACCTCATCAGGCCCCATGGCTTTGTCCACTTTCCAGGGATCTATTGAACAGGTCGCACAGCGGAGCCGCCAGCTCATCTCTGAGCTCCCTCAGTATCCTGGGATGAACCTCATCAGGCCCCATGGCTTTGTCCACTTTCCAGGGATCTATTGAACAGGTCACACAGCGGAGCCGCCAGCTCATCTCTGAGCTCCCTCAGTATCCTGGGATGAACTCATCAGGCCCCATGGCTTTGTCCACTTTCCAGGGATCTGTTGAACAGGTCACGCAGCGGAGCCCCCAGCACATCTCTGAGCTCCCTCAGTATCCTGGGATGAACCTCATCAGGACCCAGGGCTTTGTCCACTTTCCAGGGATCTGTTGAACAGGTCACACAGCGGAGCTGCCAGCACATCTCTGAGCTCCCTCAGTATCCTGGGATGGACCTCATCAGGCCCCATGGCTTTGTCCACTTTCCAGGGATCTATTGAACAGGTCACCCAGCGGAGCCGCCAGCTCATCTCTGAGCTCCCTCAGTATCCTGGGATGAACCTCATCAGGCCCCATGGCTTTGTCCACTTTCCAGGGATCTATTGAACAGGTCACACAGCGGAGCCACCAGCTCATCTCTGAGCTCCCTCAGTATCCTGGGATGAACCTCATCAGGCCCCATGGCTTTGTCCACTCTCCAGGGATCTATTGAACAGGTCACTCAGCGGAGCCGCCAGCTCATCTCTGAGCTCCCTCAGTATCCTGGGATGAACCTCATCAGGCCCCATGGCTTTGTCCACTTTCCAGGGATCTATTGAAAAGGTCACCAGCGGAGCCGCCAGCTCATCTCTGAGCTCCCTCAGTATCCTGGGATGAACCTCATCAGGCCCCATGGCTTTGTCCACTTTCCAGGGATCTATTGAACAGGTCGACACAGCGGAGCCGCCAGCTCATCTCTGAGCTCCCTCAGTATCCTGGGATGAACCTCATCAGGCCCCATGGCTTTGTCCACTTTCCAGGGATCTATTGAACAGGTCACCCAGCGGAGCCGCCAGCTCATCTCTGAGCTCCCTCAGTATCCTGGGATGAACCTCATCAGGCCCCATGGCTTTGTCCACTTTCCAGGGATCTATTGAACAGGTCACCCAGCGGAGCCGCCAGCTCATCTCTGAGCTCCCTCAGTATCCTGGGATGAACCTCATCAGGCCCCATGGCTTTGTCCACTTTCCAGGGATCTATTGAACAGGTCACACAGCGGAGCCACCAGCTCATCTCTGAGCTCCCTCAGTATCCTGGGATGAACCTCATCAGGCCCCATGGCTTTGTCCACTCTCCAGGGATCTATTGAACAGGTCACTCAGCGGAGCCGCCAGCTCATCTCTGAGCTCCCTCAGTATCCTGGGATGAACCTCATCAGGCCCCATGGCTTTGTCCACTTTCCAGGGATCTGTTGAACAGGTCACGCAGCGGAGCCCCCAGCACATCTCTGAGCTCCCTCAGTATCCTGGGATGAACCTCATCAGGACCCAGGGCTTTGTCCACTTTCCAGGGATCTGTTGAACAGGTCACACAGCGGAGCTGCCAGCACATCTCTGAGCTCCCTCAGTATCCTGGGATGGACCTCATCAGGCCCCATGGCTTTGTCCACTTTCCAGGGATCTATTGAACAGGTCACCCAGCGGAGCCGCCAGCTCATCTCTGAGCTCCCTCAGTATCCTGGGATGAACCTCATCAGGCCCCATGGCTTTGTCCACTTTCCAGGGATCTATTGAACAGGTCACACAGCGGAGCCACCAGCTCATCTCTGAGCTCCCTCAGTATCCTGGGATGAACCTCATCAGGCCCCATGGCTTTGTCCACTCTCCAGGGATCTATTGAACAGGTCACTCAGCGGAGCCGCCAGCTCATCTCTGAGCTCCCTCAGTATCCTGGGATGAACCTCATCAGGCCCCATGGCTTTGTCCACTTTCCAGGGATCTATTGAACAGGTCGCACAGCGGAGCCGCCAGCTCATCTCTGAGCTCCCTCAGTATCCTGGGATGAACCTCATCAGGCCCCATGGCTTTGTCCACTTTCCAGGGATCTATTGAACAGGTCACACAGCGGAGCCGCCAGCTCATCTCTGAGCTCCCTCAGTATCCTGGGATGAACTCATCAGGCCCCATGGCTTTGTCCACTTTCCAGGGATCTGTTGAACAGGTCACGCAGCGGAGCCCCCAGCACATCTCTGAGCTCCCTCAGTATCCTGGGATGAACCTCATCAGGACCCAGGGCTTTGTCCACTTTCCAGGGATCTGTTGAACAGGTCACACAGCGGAGCTGCCAGCACATCTCTGAGCTCCCTCAGTATCCTGGGATGGACCTCATCAGGCCCCATGGCTTTGTCCACTTTCCAGGGATCTATAGAACAGGTCACACAGCGGAGCTGCCAGCTCATCTCTGAGCTCCCTCAGTATCCTGGGATGAACCTCATCAGGCCCCATGGCTTTGTCCACTTTCCAGGGATCTATTGAACAGGTCACACAGCGGAGCCCCCAGCACATCTCTGAGTTCCCTCAGTATCCTGAGATGAACCTCATCAGGCCCCATGGCTTTGTCCACTTTCCAGGGATCTATTGAACAGGTCACACAGCGGAGCCCCCAGCTCATCTCTGAGCTCCCTCAGTATCCTGGGATGAACCTCATCAGGCCCCATGGCTTTGTCCACTTTCAGTTTCCCCAGCTCTTCCCATACATTCTCCTCTGTAAATGGAGTTACATCTACTCCTCTCCCCTCCAGTTTCTTGTTAACTAGCGAGGGTCCTTCTCCTGGGTCCTCTTTAGTGAACACAGAACTGAAGTATTCGTTTAATATTTCTGCCATTTCTTCGTCTCTCTCCACACATTGATCCTTTCCACCTTTCAGTCTCACTATACCACTTTGGACCTTTCTCCTCTCTCTGATGTATCTGAAAAATGTTTTCTCACCTCTCTTTACCTCTTTGGCAATCCTTTCTTCCACCCTGACCTTTTGCTTTCCTGCTTTCTTTCTTCGTCTCCCTCAGTTTCACCAGATATTCAACCCTGTGCTCATCCTGGGATCCTTTACATTTCTTGAACGCTGTTCTTTTTGCCTTTGTCAGCCACCTCCTTTGAGAATCAGATCGGTTTCCTTTTCCTCTTACTCGTGTTTACTTTTCTAACTTACAGATTTGTTGCCTTAGTAATAGCTCATTTTAATGTAGCCCACTGTTATTCCACCTTGCCCATCTTCTCCCCGTTTTCCAGCTCTTCCTCCAGGTGCATCCCCGTTTTGTCAAAGTCTGAAGAGGAACCCAAATTATAGCTCCACAATGCAAGGTTTCACATTAGGAGTCGCCACTCAGGAAAAGGATCTAGGAGTCATAGTTGAAAATACGTTGAAATCTTCTGCTCAGTGTGCAGCAGCAGCCGCCAAGAAAGCAAACAGAATGATGGAAATTATTAGAAAGGGAATGATGAATAAAATGGAAAATATCATAATGCCTCTGTATCGCTCCATGGTGAGACCGCACCTTGAATACTGTGTACAATTCTGGTCGCCGCATCTCAAAAAAGATATAATTGTGATGGAGAAGGTACAGAGAAGGGCAACCAAAATGATAAGGGGAATGGAACAACTCCCCTATGAGGAAAGACTAAAGAGGTTAGGACTTTTCAGCTTGGAGAAGAGACGGCTGAGGGGGGATATGATAGAGGTAAAATAATGAGTGACGTGGATCATTAATCAATTGTTTGCTCTTTCAAAGAGTACAAAGACCAGAGGACACAATTAAGTTACTAGGAGATACACTTGAAACAAATAAGAGAAAATATTTTTTCCCTCAACGCATAATTAAGCCCTGAAATTTGTTGCCAGAGGATGTGGTGAAAACTTTTAGTGTAGTTGTTTTTAAAAAAGTTTTGGACAAGTTCCTGGATTTAAAGTCCATTAACCATTATTAAGGTAGAGTTGCGGAAATCCACTGCATATCCTTGGGATAAGCAGCTTGGAGTCTCTCTACCCCTTGGGATCCTGCCAGGTTCTTGTGGCCTGGATTGGCCTCTGTTGGAAACAGGATGCTGGGCTTGATGGACCCTTGCTCTGACCCAGCATGGCAAGCCTTACATTCCTTATGACCAGATTGACCATGGCTACTGTTTTGAGACTTTGAAACACTGTGGTATCCCTGGATCTCTTGTAAAATGATTGTCATGCCTGTATCACTCTGCTCATGGTGTCCCTGTTGTCAGCTAGGAGAGGATTAAGCAGTTTGGGATCCTGCCAGGTTCTTGTGGCCTGGTTTGGCCACTGTTGGAAACAGGATGCTGGGCTTCATGGATCCTTGGTCTGACCCAGTATGGAAATTTCTTATTCTTATGTGATATTCACAACCCCTGCTCACCCACCAGCCTCTGCCTCCCCATTCCCTCCTCTGCCTCTGCCTTTCTCCTGTCTGTGCCAAGACTTCTCTCCATCCTCCTCTACTCCCTCCTTCCCCCTCTGCCTGTCTTCTCTCCATCTGCCTCCCCTATTCCCTCCTCCACCTCTCCCTGTCCCCTCTCAATTTGTCTCCACATTCCCTCCCCCTTTGCCTATCCCTCTCCATCTACCACTCCATTCCCTTCTCCTTCCTTGCCTATCTTCTCTCCGTCTGTCTCCCCATTCACGTATAGTAACATAGTAATGACGGTAGATAAAGGCCAAATTGTCCATGCAGCCTGCCCAGAAATGTGCTTATGGTTGTAGCTGCTGCTCTGTGCAGGTTACCCCATTTGCCTCCCCATTCCTTCCACCCTAAAGGTGAGATACATTCAGTGGGCACATAATCTCTGTTTGTACCCGAGGGAATGGAGAGTGAAGGGTTTTGCCCAAGGTCACAAAGGGCAGCAGTGGTTTTGGAACCCCAGCTTCCCTGCTTCTCCCAAAGAGCAGTAGTTGGATCTTAGCTCCAACGTCCCTGATTACCTGCTATTAATTAAGTAGACTTAGAGAATAGCCACAGCTATTACTGGCAACAGTAACATGGAAGAGACTTAGTGTTTGGGTACTTGCCAGGTTCTTATGGCCTGGATTGGCCACTGTTGGAAACAGGATGCTGGGCTTGATGGACCCTTGGTCTGACCCAGTATGGCTATTTCTTATGTTCTTATGGATCTCACAGGAAGCAGCAGTGGGATTTGAACCCTGATTTCCCTTGTTCTCATAACAGCGGCAACAATGACGGTCCACTTTCTATCCCATGGTTTCAATCCCTCCACTCTTACCCCCAACCCTTCTAACCCCCATCTTCTCTGTATCCCAAGACTTCTCTCCTTCCACTCCTATCCCCCAACCCTTTTAACCTCCGTCTTCTCTGTATCCCAAGACTTCTGTCCTTCCACCCTTATCCCCCAACCCTTCTAACCCCCATCTTCTCTGTATCCCAAGACTTCTCTCCTTCCACTCCTATCCCCCCACCCCTATCCCCCAACCCTTCTAACCCCCATCTTCTCTGTATCCCCAAGACTCTTCTCCTTCCACTCCTATCCCCCCACTCCTATCCCCCAAACCCTTCTAACCCCCATCTTCTCTGTATCCCAAGAATTCTCTCCTTCCACTCCTATCCCCCCACTCCTATCCCCCAACCCTTCTAACCCCCATCTTCTCTGTATCCCCAGACTTCTCTCCTTCCACTCCTATCCCCCCACTCCTATCCCCCAACCCTTCTAACCCCCGTCTTCTCTGTATCCCAAGACTTCTCTCCTTCCACTCCTATCCCCCCACTCCTATCCCCCAACCCTTTTAACCTCCGTCTTCTCTGTATCCCAAGACTTCTGTCCTTCCACCCTTATCCCCCAACCCTTCTAACCCCCATCTTCTCTGTATCCCAAGACTTCTCTCCTTCCACTCCTATCCCCCCACTCCTATCCCCCAACCCTTCTAACCCCCATCTTCTCTGTATCCCAAGACTTCTGTCCTTCCACTCCTATCCCCCCACTCCTATCCCCCAACCCTTCTAACCCCCATCTTCTCTGTATCCCAAGACTTCTCTCCTTCCACTCCTATCCCCCCACTCCTATCCCCCAACCCTTCTAACCCCCATCTTCTCTGTATCCCAAGACTTCTGTCCTTCCACACCTTTCCCAACCCTTCTACCTCCTGTCTTCTCTCTGTCCCAAGACTTCTGTCCCTCCACTCCTATCCCCAACCCTTCTAACTCCCACCTTCTCTCTGTCTCAGGACTTCTATCCCTCCACTTCTATCCTCTAGCCCTTCTAACTCTGGTCTCCTTTCATCCCCCTCCCCATTCCTTCCCTCTTCTAATTTTTTTTCCTCTTCGTCCCAAGACTTCTCTCCATTCCTATCCCCACTCCCTCTGGTCTTCTTTCCCAGCATATAAACCCATCTCAGTTGGTGAGAGAAAACTGCTTCTGTGTGTCTTCACCTCTGAATACTCTCCCTCCCTGCAGATGTGTCTAGAATTGTGTTATATTGTGCTAAAATGTTATGGTACATTTAAAATGCTGAAGCAAAATTTATAGTAATAAAATATTACAAAGTGGATTGAAGTGTGCTGTTGGAATGGAGTGGAGCCTTTTTCTGGATTTCAGGGATTGTTTCCCTGTGAGCAGTGACATCATGATATGTGGTAATGCCATGGAAAGTTGAGAGAGACTCCAAGAGAAAGCTTAAAAAGCACTTAAAAAGGAAAAAGTATCTTTTTCTTTGGCTGGCTTTCCCCTGCTGAAGAGAGACCCGTCTGTCAGATGAAGGATAATCTGTGTCTCTGTATGTGTATGAGAGAGCATGCGTCTGTAGGTATGTGAGGGGAATATGTGTGTATTTATGATTGTGAAACAGTAGGACTGTGTGTGTGTATGTGTGTGAGGTGGTGGGATAATGTGTGTATTTTTATATGTGTGAGAGGGTATGGGACTGTGAGAAGGGGAGGGAGTGTGTATATGATTATGTGAGTGTGAGTGGGTGGGAGTAAGACTGTGCGTATGTGTGCAAGGTGGTAGGAGTTTGTGTAAGAAGGGGGGTGAATGTGTGTTTGATTATATATAGGGGTGGGACTGTGTCTGTTTATGTATGTGAGATTATGTGTGTATGTCAGGTAGTAGGGAGGGAGTGTGTGTATATGTTTATGTATGAGTGTGTGTGAAGTGGTAGGGAGGGAGTGTGCGTATGATTATATATGGGGGTGGGACTCTGTGTTTATATATACGAGATTATGTTTGTGGGTGAGGTAGTAGGGAGGGAATCTGTGTGTGTTTATACACGTGTGCGAGGTGGTGAGGGTTGTGTGTGTATATATGTGTGAAGTGGCTAGGAGGGAGTGTGTGTATATGTTTATGTGTGTGTGAAGTGGCAAGGAAGGAATGTGTATATGTTTATGTGAGTGTATGTGTGTGTGAAGTGGCAAGGAAGGAATGTGTATATGTTTATGTGAGTGTGTGTGTGTGTGAAGTGGCAGGGAAGGAATGTGTGTATGTTTATGTGAGTATGTGTGAAGTGGCAGGGAGGGGAGTGTGTGTATATATGTTTATGTACGTGAGAGTGTGTAACGTGGCAGGGAAAGGAGTATGTGTATGATTATATATGGGGTTGGGACTGTGTGTGGGTTTATTAAGTATGTGTGTGAGGTAGTAGGGAGGGAGTATGTTTATGTATATGAGTGTGTGTGAAGTGGCAGGGAAGGAATGTGTGTATGTTTATGTGAGTGTTTGTGTATTTGTGAAGTGGCAGGTAGGGAGTGTGTGTATATATGTTTATGTATGTGAGAGTGTGTGAAGTGGCAGGGAAAGGAGTATGTGTATGATTATATATGGGGTTGGGACTGTATGTGTGTTTATTAAGTATGTGTGTGAGGTAGTAGGGAGGGAATGTGTGTGTGTGTGGGTGTGTTTTTGCATGTGTACGAAATGGAGAGGGCTGTGTGTATATGTGTGTGAAGTGGCCGGGAGGGAGTGTGTGTATATGTTTATGTATGTGAGTGTGTGTGTGTGTGTGTGTGTGTGTGAAGTGGCAGGTAGGGAGTGTGTTTATATATGTTTATGTATGTGAGTGTGTGTGTATATGTTTATGTATGTGTGTGTGTGTGTGTGTGTGTGTGTGTGTGAAGTGGCCGGGAGGGAGTGTGTGTATGTGTTTATGTATGTGTATGTGTTTATGTATGTGAGTGTGTGTGTATATGTGTGTATGAAGTGGCAGGGAGAGCATGTGTGTATATATTTATGTATGTGAGGGCTGTGTGTATATGTGTGTGAAGTGACCGGGAGGGAGTGTGTGTATATGTGTGTTTGAAGTGGCTGGGAGGGAGTGTGTGTATATGTTTATGTATGTGAGTGTGTGTATATGTGTGTGTGAAGTGGCTGGGAGGGAGTGTGTATATATGTTTATGTATGTGAATGTGTGTATATGTGTGTGAAGTGGCCGGGAGGGAGTGTGTGTATATATTTATGTATGTGAGTGTGTGTATATGTTTATGTATGTGAGTGTGTGTATATATTTATGTATGTGAGTGTGTGTGAAGTGGCTGGGAGGGAGTGTGTGTATATGTTTATGTATGTGAGTGTGTGTATATGTGTGTGTGAAGTGGCTGGGAGGGAGTGTGTATATATGTTTATGTATGTGAGTGTGTGTATATGTGTGTGTGAAGTGGCTGGGAGGGAGTGTGTATATATGTTTATGTATGTGAATGTGTGTATATGTGTGTGAAGTGGCCGGGAGGGAGTGTGTGTATATATTTATGTATGTGAGTGTGTGTATATGTTTATGTATGTGAGTGTGTGTATATTTATGTATGTGAGTGTGTGTGAAGTGGCTGGGAGGGAGTGTGTGTATATGTTTATGTATGTGAGTGTGTGTATATGTGTGTGTGAAGTGGCTGGGAGGGAGTGTGTATATATGTTTATGTATGTGAATGTGTGTATATGTGTGTGAAGTGGCCGGGAGGGAGTGTGTGTATATATTTATGTATGTGAGTGTGTGTGAAGTGGCTGGGAGGGAGTGTGTGTATATGTTTATGTATGTGAGTGCGTTTATGTGTGAGAGACAGGCAGGGCGCATACTTTCTTGGATCGCCTTAGCTTCCCCTGTCGAGTGGATTAGCTGAACTGGGTCCAGGTGAAGGATTTGGGTTCTCAGATTTCCAGCCGCCCTTCCCTGGGGATGCCGTGCAGCTGGAAGCAGGATTATCAGCACAACGTCTGGAGCAGGAAGCAGCGCGGGCTCATAAATCAGCAGAGCTTGCTTCACTTTAATGAGGAGAGGGATTTGCAGGGACAGGAGGTTCTCGGAGGCACAGTGTAAATATGCTACTGGAAAAATAACATTATTGGATTTTTACTGCTAGGAAAAACTAACTGGCTGATTGCACGCTGCAGGGAGTTCTTCCGAAAAGTAGGAAATATGTGAAAGTGTGTAAAAGAAAACTGAGCAGGCCACTCAAGCCATGACTGCAGAGCAGAGCATAACTCCCAGTGCCCCGTCTGGGGTGCCCAGGTCACGGAGACACTGTCTGCGCTGCCGCAGGCCTTCCCCAAGGTGAAATGTTTGCCCCTTTCCCTGACTCTTGCTCACATCCCCTGTGCAGTAGCCCTAGTTTTTAACTTTATTAGATTTGTATCAGACTGTCTAAGATGTTTCAAGAAAAGAAAAAAAAACACCTAAATTTATGAGCAATCAGAGATCCACAAAGTGCTTCTACCCCTTCTCTATAGACTTGCGCAGACTTAAGTTATCACTCTCACCACTTAGGTGAGGGAAGGCGAGAGCCACAGCTTTAGAAGATGCAATCATTTCATGAGTACGAGCAAGAAGAAGAGAGAATGAGCCGGAAGTGTGCGTCCACGTCTCAAAATGCCTCATCTCATCAGCAAAGAAAAGAGAGCTACCCTAATTAAAGGAGAAAAAGGGATATCAGCCGTGCTGGAAATCAGAGCTCCAGTGTTAGGAAGAGGCTGAGATACAGAATCTCCGCAGAGCTGGGCCAGTGCCTCACATCAGAGCTCCAGTGTTAGGAAGAGGCTGAGATACAGAATCTCCGCAGAGCTGGGCCAGTGCCTCACATCAGAGCTCCAGTGTTAGGAAGAGGCTGAGATACAGAATCTCCGCAGAGCTGGGCCAGTGCCTCACATCAGAGCTCCAGTGTTAGGCAGACGGAGGAAGAGGCTGAGATACAGAATCTCCGCAGAGCTGGGCCAGTGCCTCACATCAGAGCTCCAGTGTTAGGAAGAGGCTGAGATACAGAATCTCCGCAGAGCTGGGCCAGTGCCTCACATCAGAACTCCAGTGTTAGGAAGAGGCTGAGATACAGAATCTCTGCAGAGCTGGGCCAGTGCCTCACATCAGAGCTCCAGTGTTAGGAAGAGGCTGAGATACAGAATCTCCGCAGAGCTGGGCCAGTGCCTCACATCAGAGCTCCAGTGTTAGGAAGAGGCTGAGATACAGAATCTCCGCAGAGCTGGGCCAGTGCCTCACATCAGAACTCCAGTGTTAGGAAGAGGCTGAGATACAGAATCTCTGCAGAGCTGGGCCAGTGCCTCACATCAGAGCTCCAGTGTTAGGAAGAGGCTGAGATACAGAATCTCCGCAGAGCTGGGCCAGTGCCTCACATCAGAACTCCAGTGTTAGGAAGAGGCTGAGATACAGAATCTCTGCAGAGCTGGGCCAGTGCCTCACATCAGAGCTCCAGTGTTAGGAAGAGGCTGAGATACAGAATCTCCGCAGAGCTGGGCCAGTGCCTCACATCAGAACTCCAGTGTTAGGTAGACGGAGGAAGAGGCTGAGATACAGAATCTCCGCAGAGCTGGGCCAGTGCCTCACATCAGTGCTCCAGTGTTAGGTAGACGGAGGAAGAGGCTGAGATACAGAATCTCCGCAGAGCTGGGCCAGTGCCTCACATCAGAGCTCCAGTGGTAGGCAGACGGAGGAAGAGGCTGAGATACAGAATCTCCGCAGAGCTGGGCCAGTGCCTCACATCAGTGCTCCAGTGTTAGGAAGAGGCTGAGATACAGAATCTCCGCAGAGCTGGGCCAGTGCCTCACATCAGTGCTCCAGTGTTAGGTAGACGGAGGAAGAGGCTGAGATACAGAATCTCCGCAGAGCTGGGCCAGTGCCTCACATCAGTGCTCCAGTGTTAGGTAGACGGAGGAAGAGGCTGAGATACAGAATCTCCGCAGAGCTGGGCCAGTGCCTCACATCAGAGCTCCAGTGGTAGGCAGACGGAGGAAGAGGCTGAGATACAGAATCTCCGCAGAGCTGGGCCAGTGCCTCACATCAGAGCTCCAGTGTTAGGAAGAGGCTGAGATACAGAATCTCTGCAGAGCTGGGCCAGTGCCTCACATCAGAGCTCCAGTGTTAGGAAGAGGCTGAGATACAGAATCTCCGCAGAGCTGAGCCAGTGCCTCACATCAGAGCTCCAGTGTTAGGTAGACGGAGGAAGAGGCTGAGATACAGAATCTCCGCAGAGCTGGGCCAGTGCCTCACATCAGTGCTCCAGTGTTAGGTAGACGGAGGAAGAGGCTGAGATACAGAATCTCCGCAGAGCTGGGCCAGTGCCTCACATCAGAGCTCCAGTGTTAGGCAGACGGAGGAAGAGGCTGAGATACAGAATCTCCGCAGAGCTGGGCCAGTGCCTCACATCAGTGCTCCAGTGTTAGGTAGACGGAGGAAGAGGCTGAGATACAGAATCTTCGCAGAGTTGGACCAGTGCCTCACATCAGAGCTCCAGTGTTAGGTAGACGGAGGAAGAGGCTGAGATACAGAATCTCCGCAGAGCTGGGCCAGTGCCTCACATCAGAGCTCCAGTGTTAGGTAGACGGAGGAAGAGGCTGAGATACAGAATCTCTGCAGAGTTGGGCCAGTGCCTCACATCAATATTGGGTTTATTTTGGCCAGCCTCCAGTCTTCAGGTACAATGGATGATTTTAATGATAGGTTACAAATTTTAACTAATAAATCAGAAATTTCATTTTTGAGTTCCTTTAGTACCCTAGGATGCATACCATCTGGTCCAGGTGATTTGCTACTCTTTGGTTTGTCAATCTGGCCTACTACATCTTCCAAGTTCACAGTGATTAGGTTCAGTTCGTCTGACTCATCACCCTTGAAAACCATCTCCGGAACTCGTATCTCTCCAACATCCTCAGTAAACATAGAAGCAAATAATTCATTTAGTCTTTCTGCAATGGCCTTATCTTCCCTAAGAGCCCCTTTAACCCATCTGTCATCTAATGGTCCGACCGACTCCCTCACAGGCTTTCTGCTTTGGATATATTTTAAAAAGTTTTTATTATGAGTTTTTGCCTCTGTGGCCAATTTCATTTCAAATTCTCTCTTCGCCTGTCTTATCAATGTTTTACACTTAACTTGACAATGTTTATGCTTTATCCTATTTTCTTCAGATGGATCCTTCTTCCAATTTTTGAAGGTTTTTTTTTGGCTAAAATAGCCTCTTTCACCTCCCCTTTTAACCATGACGGTAATCGTTCTGCCTTCCTTCCACCTTTCTTAATGTGTGGAATACATCTGGACTGCGCCTCTAGGATTGTATTTTTAAACAATGTCCAAGCCTGTTGAACACTTTTAACCTTTGCAGCTGCACCTGTCAGTTTTTTCTAACTATTTTCCTCATTTTATCAAAGTTTCCCTTTTGAAAGTTTAGTGTTAGAGCTGCAGATTTACTTATTGCCCCCCTTCTAGTTAAGAACATAAGAACATGCCATACTGGGTCAGACCAAGGGTCCATCAAGCCCAGCATCCTGTTTCCAACAGTGGCCACTCCAGGCCACAAGAACCTGGCAAGTACCCAAAAACTAAGTCTATTCCATGTAACCATTGCTAATGGCAGTGGCTATTCTCTAAGTGAACTTAATAACAGGTAATGGACTTCTCCTCCAAGAACTTATCCAATCCTTTTTTAAACACAGCTACACTAACTGCACTAACCACATCCTCTGGCAACAAATTCCAGAGTTTAATTGTGCGTTGAGTAAAAAAGAACTTTCTCCGATTAGTTTTAAATGTGCCCCATGCTAACTTCATGGAGTGTCCCCTAGTCTTTCTATTATCCGAAAGAGTAAATAACCGATTCACATCTACTCGTTCTAGACCTCTCATGATTTTAAACACCTCTATCATATCCCCCCTCAGTCGTCTCTTCTCCAAGCTGAAAAGTCCTAACCTGATAAGAGCATAAGAACATACCTCTCTCATCAAATCCTGTGTTCCACTAAGAATTAAATCTAAAATAGCTCCCTGTCTTGTTGGTTCCTGAACCAATTGCTCCATGAAGCAGTCGTTTATTACATCCAGGAACTTTATGTCTCTAGCAAGTCTTGATGTTGCATTTACCCAGTCAAGTGCATGTGCCTTGCAGTGCTTTCTTCAAGGTGCTTATTTTTTGGGCGCATTTCATTTTTGAGCTGTTCCGACGCACGTTTACTGCAGCGGTGGTGCTGATATGTAAGAAGCCTAAGCGCCTTCCTATCTGTGTTGCTATCATATTAGGGCTTCCGGGCCTGACCTGGCTTCTGACCTGTGTCAGCGCCGCTCAGACGCTCAGTGAGAGTTGTATTCCTCGGATTTCTGCTAAGGCCTGGCTCTTCCCCTTCTGCAGATGCGCTGGTTACGGCCTTGCCTGGGGGGACGCCAGGTCTTGGTTCTCCCTTGACTGGCACGCGTGGTTCCTTCTGGGCTTGGCCTGGACCCGGCTGCTTTTTCTTGTGTGGGATGTCTTCAGGCGCAGTCCCGTGCCAGTCCGGCGACTCCTCTCTCCTCCAGACCGGGGCTCGCTTGGGCTCCCTGCAGCGGTTGTTCTCCCCCCAGGATCCCGGAGTGCGTCTGGGACTCTTCCAGGACCTTTCTAAAACCTTTCCTTCTGCTAGTGCTCAGCTTATGGGGTGGAGGATAGCAGCGTCGCCCCAGCCACGATGTTTCAGACATTAAGGGAAGGTCTGGGTAGCAGCATAAAGCTGGCAGGTCGCAGGTCAGCAGATAAAGTTAGGCTGCAGAATAAGCTGACCCCCCCCCCCCCCCCCCCCGCAGCTCCGAGCTCCTTTCTCTCCTGGCCCCACCTGAGACTGGAAGAGGCCCGGAGCCGCTGTAACCCAGCGACTTTCCCAGCTTCCTGAGACTGGAGGAGGCCCGGAGCCGCTGTAACCCTGCGACTTTCCCAGCTTCCTGAGACTGGAGGAGGCCCGGAGCCACTGTAACCCTGCGACTTTCCCAGCTTCCTGAGACTGGAGGAGGCCCGGAGCCGCTGTAACCCAGCGACTTTCCCAGCTTCCTGAGACTGGAGGAGGCCCGGAGCCGCTGTAACCCTGCGACTTTCCCAGCTTCCTGAGACTGGAAGAGACCCGGAGCTGCTGTAACCCAGCGACTTTCCCAGCTTCCTGAGACTGGAAGAGGCCCGGAGCTGCTGTAACCCTGCGACTTTCCCCGGCTTCCTGAGACTGGAAGAGCCCCGGAGCTGCTGTAACCCAGCGACTTTCCCAGCTTCCTGAGACTGGAGGAGGCCCGGAGCCGCTGTAACCCAGCGACTTTCCCAGCTTCCTGAGACTGGAGGAGGCCCGGAGCCGCTGTAACCCAGCGACTTTCCCAGCTTCCTCAGACTAGAAGAGGCCCGGAGCCGCTGTAACCCAGCGACTTTCCCAGCTTCCTGAGACTGGAGGAGGCCCGGAGCTGCTGTAACCCAGCGACTTTCCCAGCTTCCTGAGACTGGAAGAGGCCCGGAGCTGCTGTAACCCAGCGACTTTCCCAGCTTCCTGAGACTGGAAGAGCCCCGGAGCTGCTGTAACCCTGCGACTTTCCCAGCTTCCTGAGACTGGAAGAGGCCCGGAGCCGCTGTAACCCTGCGACTTTCCCAGCTTCCTGAGACTGGAAGAGACCCGGAGCTGCTGTAACCCAGCGACTTTCCCAGCTTCCTGAGACTGGAAGAGGCCCGGAGCCGCTGTAACCCAGCGACTTTCCCAGCTTCCTGAGACTGGAAGAGGCCCGGAGCCGCTGTAACCCAGCGACTTTCCCCAGCTTCCTCAGACTGGAAGAGGCCCGGAGCCGCTGTAACCCAGCGACTTTCCCAGCTTCCTCAGACTGGAAGAGGCCCGGAGCCGCTGTAACCCAGCGACTTTCCCAGCTTCCTGAGACTGGAAGAGGCCCGGAGCCGCTGTAACCCTGCGACTTTCCCAGCTTCCTGAGGCTGGAAGAGCCCCGGAGCTGCTGTAACCCAGCGACTTTCCCAGCTTCCTGAGACTGGAAGAGGCCCGGAGCCGCTGTAACCCAGTGACTTTCCCAGCTTCCTGAGACTGGAAGAGGCCCGGAGCCGCTGTAACCCAGCGACTTTCCCAGCTTCCTGAGACTGGAAGAGCCCCGGAGCTGCTGTAACCCAGCGACTTTCCCAGCTTCCTGAGACTGGAAGAGGCCCGGAGCCGCTGTAACCCAGCGACTTTCCCAGCTTCCTGAGACTGGAAGAGGCCCGGAGCCGCTGTAACCCAGCGACTTTCCCAGCTTCCTGAGACTGGAAGAGCCCCGGAGCTGCTGGAACCCAGCGACTTTCCCAGCTTCCTGAGACTGGAAGAGCCCCGGAGCTGCTGTAACCCAGCGACTTTCCCAGCTTCCTGAGACTGGAAGAGGCCCGGAGCCGCTGTAACCCTGCGACTTTCCCAGCTTCCTGAGACTGGAGGAGGCCCGGAGCCGCTGTAACCCAGCGACTTTCCCAGCTTCCTGAGACTGGAAGAGCCCCGGAGCTGCTGTAACCCAGCGACTTTCCCAGCTTCCTGAGACTGAAGGAGGCCCGGAGCCGCTGTAACCCAGCGACTTTCCCAGCTTCCTGAGACTGGAGGAGGCCCGGAGCCGCTGTAACCCAGCGACTTTCCCAGCTTCCTGAGACTGGAAGAGGCCCGGAGCCGCTGTAACCCAGCGACTTTCCCAGCTTCCTCAGACTGGAAGAGGCCCGGAGCCGCTGTAACCCAGCGACTTTCCCAGCTTCCTGAGACTGGAAGAGGCCCGGAGCTGCTGTAACCCTGCGACTTTCCCAGCTTCCTGAGGCTGGAAGAGCCCCGGAGCTGCTGTAACCCAGCGACTTTCCCAGCTTCCTGAGACTGGAAGAGGCCCGGAGCCGCTGTAACCCAGCGACTTTCCCAGCTTCCTGAGACTGGAAGAGGCCCGGAGCCGCTGTAACCCAGCGACTTTCCCAGCTTCCTGAGACTGGAAGAGACCCGGAGCTGCTGTAACCCAGCGACTTTCCCAGCTTCCTGAGACTGGAAGAGACCCGGAGCTGCTGTAACCCAGCGACTTTCCCAGCTTCCTGAGACTGGAAGAGACCCGGAGCTGCTGTAACCCAGCGACTTTCCCAGCTTCCTGAGACTGGAAGAGACCCGGAGCTGCTGTAACCCAGCGACTTTCCCAGCTTCCTGAGACTGGAGGAGGCCCGGAGCTGCTGTAACCCAGCGACTTTCCCAGCTTCCTGAGACTGGAGGAGGCCCGGAGCCGCTGTAACCCAGCGACTTTCCCAGCTTCCTGAGACTGGAAGAGGCCCGGAGCTGCTGTAACCCAGCGACTTTCCCAGCTTCCTGAGACTGGAAGAGGCCCGGAGCTGCTGTAACCCAGCGACTTTCCCAGCTTCCTGAGACTGGAGGAGGCCCGGAGCCGCTGTAACCCTGCGACTTTCCCGGCTTCCTGAGACTGGAGGAGGCCCGGAGCCGCTGTAACCCTGCGACTTTCCCGGCTTCCTGAGACTGGAAGGGGCCCGGAGCTGCTGTAACCCTGCGACTTTCCCAGCTTCCTGAGACTGGAAGAGGCCCGGAGCTGCTGTAACCCTGCGACTTTCCCAGCTTCCTGAGACTGGAGGAGGCCCGGAGCTGCTGTAACCCTGTGACTTTCCCAGCTTCCTGAGACTGGAAGGGGCCCGGAGCTGCTGTAACCCTGCGACTTTCCCAGCTTCCTGAGACTGGAAGAGACCCGGAGCTGCTGTAACCCAGCGACTTTCCCAGCTTCCTGAGACTGGAAGAGGCCCGGAGCTGCTGTAACCCAGCGACTTTCCCAGCTTCCTGAGACTGGAAGAGCCCCGGAGCTGCTGTAACCCAGCGACTTTCCCAGCTTCCTGAGACTGGAAGAGCCCCGGAGCCGCTGTAACCCAGCGACTTTCCCGGCTTCCTGAGACTGGAAGGGGCCCGGAGCCGCTGTAACCCAGCGACTTTCCCGGCTTCCTGAGACTGGAGGAGGCCCGGAGCCGCTGTAACCCTGCGACTTTCCCAGCTTCCTGAGACTGGAGGAGGCCCGGAGCTGCTGTAACCCAGCGACTTTCCCAGCTTCCTGAGACTGGAAGAGGCCCGGAGCTGCTGTAACCCAGCGACTTTCCCGGCTTCCTGAGACTGGAAGAGGCCCGGAGCTGCTGTAACCCAGCGACTTTCCCGGCTTCCTGAGACTGGAAGGGGCCCGGAGCTGCTGTAACCCAGCGACTTTCCCGGCTTCCTGAGACTGGAGGAGGCCCGGAGCCGCTGTAACCCTGCGACTTTCCCGGCTTCCTGAGACTGGAGGAGGCCCGGAGCCGCTGTAACCCAGCGACTTTCCCGGCTTCCTGAGACTGGAAGAGGACCGGAGCCGCTGTAACCCAGCGACTTTCCCGGCTTCCTGAGACTGGAAGAGGCCCGGAGCCGCTGTAACCCTGCGACTTTCCCGGCTTCCTGAGACTGGAGGAGGCCCGGAGCCGCTGTAACCCAGCGACTTTCCCAGCTTCCTGAGACTGGAAGAGGCCCGGAGCCGCTGTAACCCAGCGACTTTCCCAGCTTCCTGAGACTGGAAGAGGCCCGGAGCCGCTGTAACACTGCGACTTTCCCAGCTTCCTGAGACTAGAAGAGGCCCGGAGCCGCTGTAACCCAGCGACTTTCCCAGCTTCCTGAGACTGGAAGAGGCCCGGAGCCGCTGTAACCCTGCGACTTTCCCAGCTTCCTGAGACTGGAAGAGGCCCGGAGCCGCTGTAACCCAGCGACTTTCCCAGCTTCCTGAGACTGGAAGAGGCCCGGAGCCGCTGTAACCCTGCGACTTTCCCAGCTTCCTGAGACTGGAAGAGGCCCGGAGCCGCTGTAACCCTGCGACTTTCCCGGCTTCCTGAGACTGGAGGAGGCCCGGAGCCGCTGTAACCCTGCGACTTTCCCGGCTTCCTGAGACTGGAGGAGGCCCGGAGCCGCTGTAACCCTGCGACTTTCCCGGCTTCCTGAGACTGGAAGAGGCCCGGAGCCGCTGTAACCCTGCGACTTTCCCGGCTTCCTGAGACTGGAGGAGGCCCGGAGCCGCTGTAACCCTGTGACTTTCCCGGCTTCCTGAGACTGGAAGAGGCCCGGAGCCGCTGTAACCCTGTGACTTTCCCAGATTCCTGAGACTGGAAGAGACCCGGAGCCGCTGTAACCCTGCGACTTTCCCAGCTTCCTGAGACTGGAAGAGACCCGGAGCCGCTGTAACCCTGTGACTTTCCCAGCTTCCTGAGACTGGAAGAGCCCCGGAGCTGCCGTAACCCAGCGACTTTCCCAGCTTCCTGAGACTGGAAGGGGCCCGGAGCTGCCGTAACCCAGCGACTTTCCCGGCTTCCTGAGACTGGAGGAGGCCCGGAGCTGCTGTAACCCTGCGACCTTCCCAGCTTCCTGAGACTGGAAGAGGCCCGGAGCCGCTGTAACCCTGCGACCTTCCCAGCTTCCTGAGTTTACAAAGCAGAAGCAGAGCTTGCTGTCCGTGAAGGCCTGCGGGGATTAATTCCTGCAGAGGCGCCGGGAGCCGGGCAGGGTTAGGGACTTGACCGCTCTGCACACTGGGGGTCTGGGAGGGGGGGAGGGATTGCACAGATATTATTTTAAAGGCGTGGAGTGGCTGGAGGGATCGTTTTTAGGGGTGGGAAGGTAGAGTTGATCACGGAAGCTGGGATTGACCGCTGCTTGGTCACTACTTTTAGGGGCAGATGGAAAGCTGGGATTGTGACCGCTGCTTGGTCACTACTTTTAGGGGCAGATGGAAAGCTGGGATTGACCGCTGCTTGGTCACTACTTTTAGGGGCAGATGGAAAGCTGGGATTGACCGCTGCTTGGTCACTACTTTTAGGGGCAGATGGAAAGCTGGGATTGTGACCGCTGCTTGGTCACTACTTTTAGGGGCAGATGGAAAGCTGGGATTGTGACCGCTGCTTGGTCACTACTTTTAGGGGCAGATGGAAAGCTGGGATTGACCGCTGCTTGGTCACTACTTTTAGGGGCAGATGGAAAGCTGGGATTGACCGCTGCTTGGTCACTACTTTTAGGGGCAGATGGAAAGCTGGGATTGTGACCGCTGCTTGGTCACTACTTTTAGGGGCAGATGGAAAGCTGGGATTGTGACCGCTGCTTGGTCACTACTTTTAGGGGCAGATGGAAAACTGGGATTGACCGCTGCTTGGTCACTACTTTTTTTTTTTTTAAGATTAACTTATTCAGCTCCTTCCGGCCTGCGGTTTTTCTGGAAAGCTGTCCCTGGCTAGCACTGGCCTGCTCTGTCTCAGCCCCGTACCCCTGTAATGCCCTCATCCGGCCTCTCTTTCACACATTCGGGGGGCGGGCGGGCGGAGTAGCTGGAAGAACCTTTTTTGGCCTTTGGGTTAACGGTCTCAGGCCCCAGCGCTGGGAGTCCTAAATATCTCTGCCCTAAGGGCTGCAGCCGTGGCCCTTCCGGGACGCACGCCGAGGGGATGGCATCCAGAACGGCTGAGAAGCCTCCACCTCCAAGATGCACGCATGCCCCTTGCCCATCCCTCAGCAGCTGAAGCCCGCTCCGCTGTGCCCGGCGCCCTGCCCTCTCCCTGCTCGCTGTATCCTGCCCTCCAGCTGCACAGCAGGCGCAGTTGGTCCTTCTGCTTGGCTTAGGGATCTGTCTGTCTGTAAAGCATTAGTCAGAGCTGGGTTGCCTCCAGCACTGTGAGTGACCCCCTCTCTCTCTCTCTCTCTCTCTCTCTCTCTCTCTCCAGCCCTGGTCTTGCTGATGAAAGATCCTGTCCCTGCGGTGCGAGTCAAGGCCGTGGAAACCCTGGGGCGGCTGGTGAGGTTTGGATAACCCCGGCACCCCCTGGAGATGGACCTTTCTCTGCACTTTAGTCTTCATCCTCGGAGGTGGAGCCCGGGAGGCTCTGCCCGCAGATGCGAGAAGCCGCAGCACGTTGCCCACCTGCCCCGGCACTCAGCAGCCTCCTTTCTTGGTTTCCCCTGCTCCGATCGGACCCTCTACCTCCACTGGCTCCTGGCCATCCCCACACACTTCCTTCTGCTGTGCTGGGAGCACCGCGAGGAGGGGGAGAAGGGGCTGGGTGCCAGCAGCAGATGAGACAGACGCTAGAGTTGGGCGAGCAGTGGGTCTGGGTACCAGAGACAGTGACTGGGTGCTAGCACTGAGCGTTGGGGATGGAGAGGGCCTGGGCAGCAGAGACAGAGTGGGTGTGTGAGGGGGGAGGGCATTGGGTATCAGTGACGGGGGATCTAGGGGGTCTGATGAGTGTTATCAGTGGGTGGTGGGTTCCTGGGGAGATGGACAGTAGGGGTGGGGATTTAAGAGACCTGGATCCCACAGACAGGATGGGTGAGTCTAACAGTGCTCATATAGCTGGGGGGGGGGGGGGGTGAGAACTGGGTGTGGCTCATGGGAAGGGCCCTGAGTCCCAGTGACCTAACGACGTGGGCCAATCAACATCTGACCCCGGGCCTCCCCTCTGTCATTACTGTATCTGACCCCGGGCCTCCCCAGTGTCATTACTGTGTCTGACCCCGGGCCTCCCCAGTGTCATTACTGTGTCTGACCCCGGGCCTCCCCTCTGTCATTACTATGTCTGACCCCGGGCCTCCCCTGTGTCATTACTGTGTCTGACCCCGGGCCTCCCCCTCTGTCATTACTGTGTCTGACCCCGGGCCTCCCCTGTGTCATTACTGTGTCTGACCCCGGGCCTCCCCTGTGTCATTACTGTGTCTGACCCCGGGCCTCCCCTCTGTCATTACTGTGTCTGACCCCGGGCCTCCCCCTCTGTCATTACTGTGTCTGACCCCGGGCCTCCCCTCTGTCATTACTGTGTCTGACCCCGGGCCTCCCCCTCTGTCATTACTGTGTCTGACCCCGGGCCTCCCCCTCTGTCATTACTGTGTCTGACCCCGGGCCTCCCCTGTGTCATTATTGTGTCTGACCCCGGGCCTCCCCCTGTGTCATTACTGTGTCTGACCCCGGGCCTCCCCTGTGTCATTACTGTGTCTGACCCCGGGCCTCCCCCTGTGTCATTACTGTGTCTGACCCCGGGCCTCCCCCTGTGTCATTACTGTGTCTGACCCCGGGCCTCCCCTGTGTCATTATTGTGTCTGACCCCGGGCCTCCCCCTGTGTCATTACTGTGTCTGACCCCGGGCCTCCCCCTGTGTCATTACTGTGTCTGACCCCGGGCCTCCCCTGTGTCATTATTGTGTCTGACCCCGGGCCTCCCCCTCTGTCATTACTGTGTCTGACCCCGGGCCTCCCCCTCTGTCATTACTGTGTCTGACCCCGGGCCTCCCCCTCTGTCATTACTGTGTCTGACCCCGGGCCTCCCCTGTGTCATTATTGTGTCTGACCCCGGGCCTCCCCCTCTGTCATTACTGTGTCTGACCCCGGGCCTCCCCTGTGTCATTATTGTGTCTGACCCCGGGCCTCCCCCTCTGTCATTACTGTGTCTGACCCCGGGCCTCCCCCTCTGTCATTACTGTGTCTGACCCCGGGCCTCCCCCTCTGTCATTACTGTGTCTGACCCCGGGCCTCCCCTGTGTCATTACTGTGTCTGACCCCGGGCCTCCCCCTCTGTCATTACTGTGTCTGACCCCGGGCCTCCCCTGTGTCATTATTGTGTCTGACCCCGGGCCTCCCCCTGTGTCATTACTGTGTCTGACCCCGGGCCTCCCCCTCTGTCATTACTGTGTCTGACCCGGGCCTCCCCTGTGTCATTACTGTGTCTGACCTCGGGCCTCCCCTCTGTCATTACTGTGTCTGACCCGGGGCCTCCCCCTCTGTCATTATTGTGTCTGACCCCGGGCCTCCCCCTGTGTCATTACTGTGTCTGACCCCGGGCCTCCCCCTCTGTCATTACTGTGTCTGACCCCGGGCCTCCCCCTCTGTCATTACTGTGTCTGACCCCGGGCCTCCCCCTCTGTCATTACTGTGTCTGACCCCGGGCCTCCCCTGTGTCATTACTGTGTCTGACCTCGGGCCTCCCCTCTGTCATTACTATGTCTGACCCGGGGCCTCCCCCTCTGTCATTATTGTGTCTGACCCCGGGCCTCCCCCTCTGTCATTACTGTGTCTGACCCCGGGCCTCCCCTCTGTCATTACTGTGTCTGACCCCGGGCCTCCCCTCTGTCATTACTGTGTCTGACCCCGGGCCTCCCCCTCTGTCATTACTGTGTCTGACCCCGGGCCTCCCCCTCTGTCATTACTGTGTCTGACCCCGGGCCTCCCCCTCTGTCATTACTGTGTCTGACCCCCGGCCTCCCCCTCTGTCATTACTGTGTCTGACCCCCGGCCTCCCCCTCTGTCATTACTGTGACTGACCCCCGGCCTCCCCCTCTGTCATTACTGTGTCTGACCCCGGGCCTCCCCTGTGTCAATACTGTGTCTGACCCCGGGCCTCCCCTGTGTCATTACTGTGTCTGACCCCGGGCCTCCCCTGTGTCATTACTGTGTCTGACCCGGGCCTCCCCTGTGTCATTACTGTGTCTGACCCGGGGCCTCCCCCTCTGTCATTACTGTGTCTGACCCCCGGCCTCCCCCTGTGTCATTACTGTGTCTGACCCCGGGCCTCCCCTCTGTCATTACTGTGTCTGACCCGGGGCCTCCCCCTCTGTCATTACTGTGTCTGACTCCGGGCCTCCCCTGTGTCAGCCTCTGACCCTGTGGAGGTCTAAGGCTGAAGCTTTATCTGTGCCTGTGGCAGGGCCGGAGCTGTGCGCTGGAGAGGCTTTGTGCAGCCCGAGTGCCCTGGCTGGGTTTACTGACCCCGGAGCAGCTTCAGTGAATTAAATCATTCCATTCCGACCATGGTTTAGTTTGCTCAGAGGGAAAGTGATGACTATTTCATTTTCAGAGCCTGGACTTTTTCAACATAGATATATTGATGTACATAAAACAAAGATGTTACTTATTTTTAAAATAAATTGAGCTGGCCTGTCCCCGTGTGGAAGGCCCTGCTCCTTGTGGGCATCTGCCGGTCTCCTGTGTGTTTCTACCGGGGGGGCTGGGCTTGCAGGGTGGGGATTTTGGGGGGTCCACGGCATGGCTAGCAGAGCGAGGACAAGCAGCATGGCTGTGGCTCCTCGCTCATGGGTGACATCATCAGATGGAGCCCGGCACGGAACCTTCACCTCAGAGATTCTAGAACTTTCGGGCACGCCGCACTGAGCATGTGCAGCCGCAGGCATCACCCCTTGCCCGACCACGTTTGAGCTGGAGCAGAAAAGGCCGCAGCGGTGCTGTGCTTGCTATTGAGCGCCAAGGGCACCATCAAGGACTAAGGATGCTATTGAGTGCCATGGACGCCCTCGAGTACCTTGGACTCCACGACACCAGGAGGCATTCTGTATCAAGGGCCGTGGAGCCATCGAGCATCCTGGAAGCCATCATGCACTGGGAGCGCCACTGATGCCACTGAACCTCATGAAAGCCATGGGTGCCTTCAGGGCCAGCAAGCACCACAGGCACAATTGGACAGAGTGGGCATCACCGATACCATCGAGCACCGTGGCATGGCGGATACTGAGCGGCATCGGTGCCATCGAGCACCGTGGCATGGCGGCTTTTGAGTGCCACGTGCACCGTCGATGCCATCGAGCACCACGGGTTCCTGCAGGCACCATCGATGCCAGCGAGATAGGGGCGGAGCTATCATGAGGAGGCGGCGGCCTCGGGCAGCAGAATTTTGGAGCAGCAAAAAAATGCCCCTGCAAAACCCCTGTACCACAGCCGCCACTGCCTCAGCCTGCCTTCCAAAGTCAAACCTCGGATCAGGCAGGGATAAACCAAAGTGGCAACCCCGGGCAGCAGGAGTCGCATCTTTCCTGACATCATCTCCTGCTGCGAGACCTGTGGCAGCAGGAGATGACGACGTCGGGAGAAACGTGACTCATCATCTCCTGCTGCCACCAGACCAGCAACCTAAGAGAGGAGGAGGAAGACGCGGTGGCTGAAAAAAAAGCTCTGGGCTCTAATGGCGTATGTGGGTGGCTGCCTGTGTGTGCGCCTGAGTAGATGAATGACTGCTTGTGTGTGTCTTGGAGGAGGGTGGGAGATTGTGTGTGTGATTGGGTAACTGCTTGGGTGTGGATGGGTGAATGAATGGGTGCTCTCCTGGGTTCTGTCTGTGTGAGAATGGGTGCCTGCCTGGGGGGGTGTGTGTGTGTGTGTGTGTGTGTGTGAGAATGAATGTGTGCATGCCTGGAGGGTGGGGCAGAGCAGTGTGTGAGAGAATGGGAGCTTGCCTGGGTGTGTGTGTGTGTGTGTGAGAATGAATGTGTGCATGCCTGGAGGGTGGGGGAGAGCAGTGTGTGAGAGAATGGGAGCTTGCCTGGGTGTGTGTGTGTGGGTGTGTGAGAATGAATGTGTGTGTGCATGCCTGGAGGGTGGGGGAGAGCAGTGTGTGAGAGAATGGGAGATTGCCTGGGTGTGTGTGTGTGTGTGTGTGTGTGTGAGGAAGCCAGTGAGTAAGATCGTGTATGAATGAGAGAATCCGGGGGATTGTGGAGGGAGGGGGGGGGGGGGGAGAGAGAGGGTCTTAGAGCCTGAGAGTGTGTTAATGAGAGAGGTTGTAGGTGTGTGTATGTGAGTGTGTGGAGAGGGAGAGGCAGGGGGGCACCATCTCATCTCTCGCTTCAGGCAGCAGATTGCCTTGAGCCGCCCCTGTAGTGAGCGCCACGGGCATTGTCAAACACCATGGGCACCACTGACGCTATCAATGCCGTTCACCATTGGTGCTGCTGAGCATTGAGCCATCAATGCCACGGATACCATCGAGCACCACCAGGGCAATTGAGCACTGTGGGGTGCCATCATTGCCTTCGGGTCGATTACCGCGGGCACCGGCGAGCACCATGGCTACCATTCAGAGCCATCAGAGGTGCAAACTAGCACCGTTTGTGCAAGTTCAGAGGGACGCCATAAGCACCATCGAAGGGCATAACTGCCATCGAGCACCGGGGACACCATCATCGCCTTTGGCGCTATGGGACACCATGGATGCCATTAAGCGCCATGCGACATCAAGCTCCATGGTCTCCAGTGAGCACCACTGAGGCCCTGACAGCATCAAAAGCCTTGACTGCTGATGGGCGCCAAGGTTGCCCTCCCTGTCATCAAGCACCAGGGGTGCCATTGCATGCCTGGGTCACCATTGGGCACCTCAACATGGCTCACCGTGGACACAGTCAAGTGCAATGTTAGCCATCAAGCGGTGTGGGCAGCTTGGATGCTATCGGCCGCCTTGGCTGCCAGCGGCACCATTGGCCGCCCATCGTGCTCATAGAGCACCATGTTCACAATAAGCATCTGGGCGCCATTGAGCGCAACGATTGCTTTCATGCACCAAGGTCACCATGGAGCATCATAGTTGCTATCACAGGCCGTGAACCACAGTCAAGTGCCACGGTCGCCACCACGTGCCAGGCACGTCGATGGATGCAGGGGGCACCTTCCATGTTGTTGAGCGTCACAGGTGTCCTTGCCGTTGGGTTATGTGGGTGTCGTGGGACGCTTTCGTAGACTGAAAGTGCCGAGGATACCATGGAAGCACCAGGGCGCCTCCAGGTGACACAGGGCAGTACAGTCAGCACCGTTGCTTTCATTTTGTAGTGCAGTGGCCACTGCTGCCACCATAGTGCGCCATCGAGACAGTGTAGCACTGACAGTGGGGTTGTCATTGGTGAGGGTTATCTATGGCTCCGTTCACAGGAGAACCGCCGGGGCGCTACCATCCATCAGCACTATGGAGTGGCGTGAGTGGCGGCACTACCACTTCGCTGTGTTTATGGTCACCCTTCTTATTGTGGGTGACTCCCTTTTGCATTGGAAGGTACCACACAGAGCGTCCCTAGTATGGCGCATCATCACCATGCATGCAAGATGTATTTCCATGCCACACTGCCTGTGCCAGGTGCGTCATGGCAGTGGCTCTTGATCGCATTCAGGAGCCATTGGCAGGTGGTACCAGGAGGAGTGCTTTTTAGTGCCCTCGTGTATCTGGCATCCAGGGGTGCTATTGGAAACCAGAGGTGACACCTCACACGTGGTCCACCGTTGCTGTTTTTGTGCTAGGCTGACGGGTGCTGCGTCTTTACACGATTGCCCGTCACTGTCAGCTTGATGAAGTAGCGCAGCACCGGTGCACAGCGGTGGTGTTGCAGGACCCAGATTCAGTGACGGGGGTACTACTGATACTAGATGCCCACTGGTGCATGTGGTGTATTCTTCTAGTACCAGCACACATCCCTTACTGGTGCGCTGCAGTCCCCGGTGAACTGGGAGGTCTTGGCCGAGAATAAGAATACAATCCTATTCACTCCATTTTAAGGTGGATACCAGGGGATGAGACCGTTATGGGCTTTCCTCCCTCGTTGGCTTATGCTCTGGATCTGCTTTGGGGGGATCCTCCTGGATGCATTCTCTCTCTGGTGCGTGGTGCCAACTGGGGCAACCATATATCCCTTGATCTGCATGAATCAGCGCAGCAACGAGGGCCAGCTGGGTCACTTTTGCAGTTTTTTCCTGCATTTGGTTGCCATGTTGGCCTTATTTTCCACCTAGGTGGTCACCAGTGACCAATCCAGTTGCCATAGGGATCTCATAGGTCAACAATTGTGTCCCACTGTCATCTGGAGAATGGAAGGGGATCCGGTTGAACAGTGGGCTCTGTCCCCGCCTCTGGGGAGAGAGGTCTGAATTTTGACTTTCGAGAGCTGCCTTCAGTAGGTTCCCTCTTGGTGCCTTGGTTTCTGCTCAGAGAACTGGGCTGGTTTTCACCTTCCATAGCTTCTGAGTGGCGGCCACCCTCTCTTTTTGCACAGATCCTATCGGGAGCTCTCACCTCCCCGTTGCAGTATTGCGCAGTGTGGAGGGTGCCACAGGGTGTGCAATGAGCTACCCAGATTGGGAGTCCTCGTAGGGTCGGGGATTCCCTCTCCTGGAAATCTGCTCCCAAGGAGCAGATGAGGATTCCTCAGGTGGGAGACCTGCCTCTTTGTGCTCAGCAGGTATCCGACGTGCATGGTTTCACTTCGTGCTCCTATTTATTGATGTCGAGTTGGGTGGTCCTCTACCTCTGAGGGAAGATCTCTCCTCCCTCTGTTTCTTGACTGGCATGTTTGCCTTCAGATAGCTCGCAATAAGGTGACTTGGATCAGGAGTGGAGGATCACACAAAAGCGCCACCCTTCCGATATTGTAGTCACAGGCTCTTTTCTCCTCTTTCAGAGGTGACCCTGTCGGTAGGCGCGTGGGCCATGACGTTATCAGGCGGACCACAGGTTATCTTCAGCCATAGGTTTGATAGCTAAGCTGGGTTGGTGGGCAGGTCTGCTCTGCTGATCACCTCAGGGTGCCCAGATCGGTGAGGGCACCACAGGGATTGCCTCTTGCCACTCTCAGCAGACAGGTTTACGGATTTCTTCATCGCGTTGTTCTCATCCTGCTGAAGTCTAGGACTCTCTTAGTATCTTTATTGAGGGGGCTGTACCTGTCCCTGCTGGAACTGGCAGGGGGGTTTGTATAGTTGGGGAATTCCCCTTCTGCATTTTCTGCAGCTGGAGGCGGTTTCCGTGCACCTGCAGCCCAGGGGGATCTGCCTCCTTGGGGTGTCCGCCTCTTCTGACGTTCAGCCAGACCAGTCCAGCAGGAAGACGAGGGGGGAGTGGTCATCGTATAAACCTTCCCAGGAAGGGTATGGGATCCTTTCTCTGCTTTGGCCAGTTCACTTTGACCTGGCTTCCCCTGATGGTGAAGTACAGATTCGACAGCTCTGCTCAGCATCTTGGCACGGGGCTGCCTGGCAGGAGTAGCCTTCATGCCTCGGCACTCTGGGATTTCATCCATCTGACCTTGTGCTTATAGTGACCTGGCGGGTGGGGTCTGCTGCAGACCGGGATACTTCTTGCTGCTACTGATCTGGGTGGACATGTGAATACCATGCCCGCTGTTCCTTTGGCATCGCTCTGCATGCCCAGTCTGTCTTGTTGCTCGGTTGATAAACCAGTTTTCAGCTGACTTTCAGTCTTTCTGCTCTTGACACAAGTACTTTCTTCTCTTGTGCTTGGAAATTTGTGCCTTTGCCTGAGCCATCCTGCTTGTCCTGTGAGAAAGCAGAGTTGCTTACCTGTAACAGGTGTTCTCCCAGGACAGCAGGATGTCAGTGCTCACAGAATCCTCCCCTGGGAATTGGTTTCTCCATGTTTGGGTTATACCAGAGACCGAGGGATAACCACAGCCGCACGTGCTCAGTAGGGCATGCTGGGAGCTCCAGCCGGGGCGTCCGTCCGATGACGTTGCCCATTCCTCTCTCTATGATCCTCCTCCCAGCCCAGCTGACGCGGGGCCAGAGAAGGCCACTGTCACCTTTGGTGAAGCCCTGAGCCCTAGCTGCAAACGTCTGAGTGAGATCCAGAGCCAGCAGGCAGTATCAGCGAGCACCTGGCAGAGGAAGCTCCCTTGCTCTGTATTCAGCAGATAAAGGATTTCCTCTTGCAGGGGATTCTGGTGTTACAAACACTGCAAGCACTGGGAAGCTTGTGCCCATCACCTACTACCTTGTGTCATCAGTCCATTTTATCGGTCTGTTCATTTCTGTGCTGTAATACAAGGGGTTAAACTTCCGAACCCTAATTAAGAGCTTTCTGTAATATTTCCTACAGTTTCATGTATATTTGATGCTTAAGGAGACATTGGTGTTTAAAGTGGAAGCTCCAGCTCGAAGTAAATCAAAAACTATTTTACATATTGATTTCTGTAAAGCATGAATACAGCACTGACAGCTGAAGAGCAGATCTTCATTAGAGCCCCATGCAGGCGTTACACAGATACATATGAAGCATGAATACAGCACAGACAGCTGAAGAGCAGATCTTCATCAGAGCCCCATGCAGGTGTCACACTGATACCTATGAAGCATGAATACAGCACAGACAGCTGAAGAGCAGATCTTCATCAGAGCCCCATGCAGGTGTCACACTGATACCTATGAAGCATGAATACAGCACTGACAGCTGAAGAGCAGATCTTCATTAGAGCCCCATGCAGGCGTTACACTGATACATATGAAGCATGAATACAGCACAGACAGCTGAAGAGCAGATCTTCATCAGAGCCCCATGCAGGTGTCACACTGATACCTATGAAGCATGAATACAGCACAGACAGCTGAAGAGCAGATCTTCATCAGAGCCCCATGCAGGTGTCACACTGATACCTATGAAGCATGAATACAGCACAGACAGCTGAAGAGCAGATCTTCATCAGAGCCCCATGCAGGTGTTACACAGATACATATGAAGCATGAATACAGCACAGACAGCTGAAGAGCAGATCTTCATCAGAGCCCCATGCAGGTGTCACACTGATACCTATGAAGCATGAATACAGCACAGACAGCTGAAGAGCAGATCTTCATCAGAGCCCCATGCAGCTGTAAACCCTTTTCTGTCTCTTTCTGGTGAAGATGAAGTACAGAGTTTAAGCTGAGGACAGTACCTTAAGAACATAGCATAAGAAGTGCCCTGCTGGGTCTGTCGAGCCCAGAATCCTGTGACAGTGCCAGTCTGGGTCACAAATACCTGTCAGATCCTTAATAGTTGATCCATTTCTGGTATTTCACTGCTAGGGATAGGTTCTGGCTTTTCCAACACTACCTGGCTAATAACTGTTTATTGAGTTTTTGGATGAGATTGAGAATTGGTACACAATGGCCTCCTGTGTCTGACCCCACAGCTTAGGCGCACTTCACGGCTGTCCACAAATCTGCGTGCATTGGAGACGTAGTATTTACGTATTCACTAGGGTTAGCAGGTGTACAATATGAAGACTTAACACCTGACCCTGTTACAGGAATAAAAGGATTTACAGCCAGTCAGACATTCAGGCTGTGTTTCTGCCTGGCGCAGCGCTGCCGTCGCTGGCAGAAATGCTGCTAATCTGCTACCACTGTTTGTATACGAACGGCAGGCTGAGGCATCGAGGGGTGACTTCTGCACCGTGCACTCATTCTGGATAACAGACGTTTGTCAAAACAGGGCCCAGGGACTGTTCCAGATATTGGAAAATTCCAGATAAAACATAATTGTACTAGATTTTACAAGGCCCTAGAACACCAATACCCCCTCCTATTGGTATAACAGAACAAACCAATTTCCTATAGATGCCTTCACAAATATTATGTGCTAGCAAAATCCATCACTTCAGTCACACAGGTAGAACATAGACCAGCCCTTACCTAATACAAAATAAGGGGCTGCAAATTAAAAACAGAAACATGCAGACAAAATCTGAAATGGAAACCCTGAGAAGCCATGCTGTATGCAGTGCAACATCAGAGAAAAAGAAACAGAAATGCATTTCCTCTGGTACTGAGCAAAATGCAAATATATAAGAAATGCTGATACATTCCACCCTCTAAAAACTGAAAATAAAATATTTTCTACCTTTTCTGCCCAGGCATTAAAGTTTTGTGACTGGGTTGATTCTGGTCTCTCTTTTCAATCTTCTCCAATTTTTTTTTCCAGGGTCTCCTTTCCATTTTCCATTTCTTTTCCTGTCTTCCTCCCTTCCTTCCCTACATCTGTCTGACATTGATCTTTCCCTTTCTTTTTTCATTTCTCTCTTCTTTGCCTTTCTATCCACTCAAAACTAAATTTCACCCATCTTTTCCTCTTAATACTCCAGTTCTCAGTCCCCCTCTTTTCACCTCTCACCAGCTTTCCATTTTCCTACTCCAGCCCTCCCATTCCCCTCTGTCTCTCACTCATTCCCCAGCCGCCATTCCCTCTCTGTCTTTCACCCGGTCCCTACTCCCCCATTTCCACCTTCATCTCTCCTCCTTCTCAGTCCTCATCTAACTTCCTCTGCCTCTCATTCCCTCACCAAACCCATCCTTTTCCCTGTCTCTCATTCCCTCTTTGGCCTCAGCCTGTTCTTCTATTACCCACAAGCCAGCCTCCTATTTAATCCTCTTTCACCACCTCCCCAGTCCTATCTCTTTTCTCTCACAAACTTCTTCAGCACCCCATTCTTTCCCCACTCCTCCAGGTCATTCACAGCACCTCTCCTCCCTTCAGCTCCCTTCTCATACCCTCCAGCCAATCTGACAAGCCCCACTAATAGCCATCCCATTGCCAAGTCCCTGCTCCGCCCTCCAGCTCTATGTCGAAATCCCAGCTCTCCTCCTACCCCAAGCTCTCCCCCCCCATCCCCAAGTCCCTGCTCCGCCCTCCAGGTGTATGTCGAAATTCCAGCTCTCCTCCTACCCCAAGCTCTCCCCCCCATCCCCAAGTCCCTGCTCTGCCCTCCAGCTCTATGTCAAAATCCCAGTTCTCCTCCTACCCCAAGCTCTCCCCCCCTATCCCCAAGTCCCTGCTCTGCCCTCCAGCTCTATGTCAAAATCCCAGCTCTCCTCCTACCCCAAGCTCTCCCCCCCATCCCCAAGTCCCTGCTCTGCCCTCCAGCTCTATGTCAAAATTCCAGCTCTCCTCCTACCCCAAGCTCTCCTCCCCCCCCCCCCCCCCCTCCCCAAGTCCCTGCTCTGCCCTCCAGCTCTATGTCAAAATCCCAGCTCTCCTCCTACCCCAAGCTCTCCCCCCCATCCCCAAGTCCCTGCTCTGCCCTCCAGCTCTATGTCGAAATTCCAGCTCTCCTCCTACCCCAAGCTCTCCCCTCCCCCCCATCCCCAAGTCCCTGCTCTGCCCTCCAGCTCTATGTCGAAATTCCAGCTCTCCTCCTACCCCAAGCTCTCCCCCCATCCACAAGTTCCTGTTCTTCCCTTGCTCTTGATCTCAGTATTTGCTCTCCCCAAGCCTCATTCTTTCCATGATCTCCCCCAGGCCCCCACCTCTTCTTTCCCTACTCTTGCCCTGTTCTCCTGCCCCTAGTCCCTGCATCCTGTTCTTCCCATATTCTCCTTCCCTTTTTATATCCACCAATCCACATTTTCTTCCCCAACCAAACCTCCCACTGACTGCCACCCAAAGCTCATCAACGATTAAAGAAAGCAAGACGTCAGAGCAGGCCCACAGCTCATTAAGAAGCAGTCCTGCAATTCTGATTGGGGGTTGAAGTGAGCAGAGGTGGAGGCAGATGTGCTGCTTGTTTCTTACCAGGAGAAGGCAGGGGCGAGTGGAGGGAAATGCATCGGTGCCTGTGTCTGGGGGTTCACTGCACAGGTTGATTTGCCTCTGGCCCAGTTCCCCGCGAGGGTCAGCTCTGCTCATAGGTTCTCCCGGAGGGGAATCCAGGGTTTTGCTATTTCTAGCGCATCAAGCTGGCCGGACTCTATCAGGGGCAGGCCCTCAGCTATGGAACTCGCTCCCAGAGCTCCGACGTCTAAGGCCCACCCTAACATCTTTAAAGAAAGATCTGAGGACAGTTACTTTCACGGGCCTACTGCACTGAGCCTTGACCGCAGATGAAAACATTTTCTTATATTTTTATTTTAGATTTTTGTATTCTGCTTCCTGGCACGTCAGAGCAGATCACCTTGTCTTTTTACTGTAAGTTGGGTTTTCACACTGGGGTTTTTTTTTTTAATTGTACTTATGCTTGTTCTTATTCTGGATGTGCACTGATGTAATCCACCATGAACTATGGAAGTAAGGTGTGGAATACAAAATCTTAATGAATGAGATGATTCCTCAAATAGGATGCTCCAGTCCACATCTGCCAGATTAAAACCTCCCTCCAGCAACACTGCCCTCTGTTGCATCCTCTCGGGTGTCACTGATTAGATATTTATCCGGGGGTCTGTCATGCACATTTATTTATTTTATTTTTAGGTTTTTATATACCGGAAGTTCCTGTATACAATACATATCACTCCGGTTCACAATTAACAGAGAAAACTATCGCCGGGAAGGCGGTTTACATGGAACATACATGGAACATGGAACATATCGAATAAACTATAATAAAGTACACATTGATGTGAATGGGGCACTGACTCCAAATGCACGCAGCTTACTGTCACCACTGATCATGCAGGCACAGGGAGCTCTGATGGGCACTGACTCCAAATGCACGCAGCTTACTGTCACCTCTGATCATGCAGGCACAGGGAGCTCTGATGGGCACTGACTCCAAATGCACGCAGCTTACTGTCACCTCTGATCATGCAGGCACAGGGAGCTCTGATGGGCACTGTCTCCAAATGCACGCAGCTTACTGTCACCTCTGATCATGCTGGCACAGGGAGCTCTGATGGGCACTGTCTCCAAATGCACACAGCTTACTGTCACCTCTGATCATGCTGGCACAGGGAGCTCTGATGGGCACTGTCTCCAAATGCACACAGCTTACTGTCACCTCTGATCATGCAGGCACAGGGAGCTCTGATGGGCACTGTCTCCAAATGCACACAGCTTACTGTCACCACTGATCATGCTGGCACAGGGAGCTCTGATGGGCACTGTCTCCAAATGCACACAGCTTACTGTCACCACTGATCATGCAGGCACAGGGAGCTCTGATGGGCACTGACTCCAAATGCACACAGCTTACTGTCACCACTGATCATGCTGGCACGGGGAGCTCTGATGGGCACTGTCTCCAAATGCACACAGCTTACTGTCACCTCTGATCATGCTGACACAGGGAGCTCTGATGGGCACTGTCTCCAAATGCACACAGCTTACTGTCACCACTGATCATGCAGGCACGGGGAGCTCTGATGGGCACTGTCTCCAAATGCACACAGCTTACTGTCACCACTGATCATGCTGACACAGGGAGCTCTGATGGGCACTGTCTCCAAATGCACACAGCTTACTGTCACCTCTGATCACGCTGACACAGGGAGCTCTGATGGGCACTGTCTCCAAATGCACACAGCTTACTGTCACCTCTGATCACGCTGGCACGGGGAGCTCTGATGGGCACTGTCTCCAAATGCACACAGCTTACTGTCACCACTGATCATGCAGGCACGGGGAGCGCTGATGGGCACTGTCTCCAAATGCACACAGCTTACTGTCACCTCTGATCATGCAGGCACGGGGAGCTCTGATGGGCACTGTCTCCAAATGCACACAGCTTACTGTCACCACTGATCATGCAGGCACGGGGAGCGCTGATGGGCACTGTCTCCAAATGCACACAGCTTACTGTCACCTCTGATCATGCTGGCACGGTGAGCGCTGATGGGCACTGTCTCCAAATGCACACAGCTTACTGTCACCACTGATCATGCAGGCACAGGGAGCGCTGATGGGCACTGTCTCCAAATGCACACAGCTTACTGTCACCTCTGATCATGCTGGCACAGTGAGCGCTGATGGGCACTGTCTCCAAATGCACACAGCTTACTGTCACCACTGATCATGCAGGCACAGGGAGCGCTGATGGGCACTGACTCCAAATGCACACAGCTTACTGTCACCACTGATCACGCTGGCACAGGGAACTCTGATGGGCACTGACTCCAAATGCACACATCTTACTGCCACCTCTGATCATGCTGGCACAGGGAGCTCTGATGGGCACTGACTCCAAATGCACACAGCTTACTGTCACCACTGATCACGCTGGCACAGGGAGCTCTGATGGGCACTGACTCCAAATGTACACAGCTTACTGTCACCTCTGATCACGCTGGCACAGGGAGCTCTGATGGGCACTGACTCCAAATGCACACAGCTTACTGTCACCTCTGATCACGCTGGCACAGGGAGCTCTGATGGGCACTGACTCCAAATGCACACAGCTTACTGTCACCACTGATCACGCTGGCACAGGGAGCTCTGATGGGCACTGACTCCAAATGCACACAGCTTACTGTCACCACTGATCACGCTGGCACAGGGAGCTCTGATGGGCACTGACTCCAAATGCACACAGCTTACTGTCACCTCTGATCACGCTGGCACAGGGAGCTCTGATGGGCACTGACTCCAAATGCACACAGCTTACTGTCACCACTGATCACGCTGGCACAGGGAGCTCTGATGGGCACTGACTCCAAATGCACACAGCTTACTGTCACCTCTGATCACGCTGGCACAGGGAGCTCTGATGGGCACTGTCTCCAAATGCACACAGCTTACTGTCACCTCTGATCATGCAGGCACAGGGAGCTCTGATGGGCACTGTCTCCAAATGCACACAGCTTACTGTCACCACTGATCATGCAGGCACAGGGAGCTCTGATGGGCACTGACGCCAAATGCACACAGCTTACTGTCACCTCTGATCACGCTGGCACAGGGAGCTCTGATGGGCACTGACTCCAAATGCACACAGCTTACTGTCACCTCTGATCACGCTGGCACAGGGAGCTCTGATGGGCACTGACTCCAAATGCACACAGCTTACTGTCACCTCTGATCATGCTGGCACAGGGAGCTCTGATGGGCACTGTCTCCAAATGCACACAGCTTACTGTCACCTCTGATCATGCTGGCACAGGGAGCTCTGATGGGCACTGTCTCCAAATGCACACAGCTTACTGTCACCTCTGATCATGCTGGCACAGTGAGCGCTGATGGGCACTGTCTCCAAATGCACACAGCTTACTGTCACCTCTGATCATGCTGGCACAGGGAGCTCTGATGGGTACTGACTCCAAATGCACACATCTTACTGTCACCACTGATCATGCTGGCACAGGGAGCGCTGATGGGCACTGACTCCAAATGCACACAGCTTACTGTCACCACTGATCATGCAGGCACAGGGAGCTCTGATGGGCACTGACTCCAAATGCACACAGCTTACTGTCACCTCTGATCATGCTGGCACAGGGAGCTCTGATGGGCACTGTCTCCCAATGCACACAGCTTACTGTCACCTCTGATCATGCTGGCACAGGGAGCTCTGATGGGCACTGTCTCCCAATGCACACAGCTTACTGTCACATCTGATCATGCAGGCACAGGGAGCTCTGATGGGCACTGTCTCCCAATGCACACAGCTTACTGTCACATCTGATCATGCAGGCACGGGGAGCTCTGATGGGCACTGTCTCCCAATGCACACAGCTTACTGTCACCTCTGATCATGCAGGCACGGGGAGCTCTGATGGGCACTGTCTCCAAATGCACACAGCTTACTGTCACCTCTGATCATGCTGGCACGGGGAGCTCTGATGGGCACTGTCTCCAAATGCACACAGCTTACTGTCACCACTGATCACGCTGGCACGGGGAGCTCTGATGGGCACTGTCTCCAAATGCACACAGCTTACTGTCACCACTGATCACGCTGGCACGGGGAGCTCTGATGGGCACTGTCTCCAATGCACACAGCTTACTGTCACCACTGATCACGCTGGCACGGGGAGCTCTGATGGGCACTGTCTCCAAATGCACACAGCTTACTGTCACCACTGATCACGCTGGCACGGGGAGCTCTGATGGGCACTGTCTCCAAATGCACACAGCTTACTGTCACCACTGATCATGCTGGCACGGGCAGCTCTGATGGGCACTGTCTCCAAATGCACACAGCTTACTGTCACCACTGATCATGCAGGCACGGGGAGCTCTGATGGGCACTGTCTCCAAATGCACACAGCTTACTGTCACCACTGATCATGCTGGCACGGGGAGCTCTGATGGGCACTGTCTCCAAATGCACACAGCTTACTGTCACCTCTGATCATGCTGGCACGGGGAGCTCTGATGGGCACTGTCTCCAAATGCACACAGCTTACTGTCACCACTGATCATGCAGGCACGGGGAGCTCTGATGGGCACTGTCTCCAAATGCACACAGCTTACTGTCACCACTGATCATGCAGGCACGGGGAGCGCTGATGGGCACTGTCTCCAAATGCACACAGCTTACTGTCACCTCTGATCATGCTGGCACAGTGAGCGCTGATGGGCACTGTCTCCAAATGCACACAGCTTACTGTCACCACTGATCATGCAGGCACAGGGAGCGCTGATGGGCACTGACTCCAAATGCACACAGCTTACTGTCACCACTGATCACGCTGGCACAGGGAACTCTGATGGGCACTGACTCCAAATGCACACATCTTACTGCCACCTCTGATCACGCTGGCACAGGGAGCTCTGATGGGCACTGACTCCAAATGCACACAGCTTACTGTCACCACTGATCACGCTGGCACAGGGAGCTCTGATGGGCACTGACTCCAAATGTACACAGCTTACTGTCACCTCTGATCACGCTGGCACAGGGAGCTCTGATGGGCACTGACTCCAAATGCACACAGCTTACTGTCACCTCTGATCACGCTGGCACAGGGAGCTCTGATGGGCACTGACTCCAAATGCACACAGCTTACTGTCACCACTGATCACGCTGGCACAGGGAGCTCTGATGGGCACTGACTCCAAATGCACACAGCTGTCACCACTGATCACGCTGGCACAGGGAGCTCTGATGGGCACTGACTCCAAATGCACACAGCTTACTGTCACCTCTGATCACGCTGGCACAGGGAGCTCTGATGGGCACTGACTCCAAATGCACACAGCTTACTGTCACCACTGATCACGCTGGCACAGGGAGCTCTGATGGGCACTGACTCCAAATGCACACAGCTTACTGTCACCTCTGATCACGCTGGCACAGGGAGCTCTGATGGGCACTGTCTCCAAATGCACACAGCTTACTGTCACCTCTGACCATGCAGGCACAGGGAGCTCTGATGGGCACTGTCTCCAAATGCACACAGCTTACTGTCACCACTGATCATGCAGGCACAGGGAGCTCTGATGGGGCACTGTCTCCAAATGCACACAGCTTACTGTCACCTCTGATCATGCAGGCACAGGGAGCTCTGATGGGGCACTGTCTCCAAATGCACACAGCTTACTGTCACCACTGATCATGCAGGCACAGGGAGCTCTGATGGGGCACTGTCTCCAAATGCACACAGCTTACTGTCACCACTGATCACGCTGGCACAGGGAGCTCTGATGGGCACTGACTCCAAATGCACACAGCTTACTGTCACCTCTGATCATGCGGGCACAGGGAGCTCTGATGGGCACTGACTCCAAATGCACACAGCTTACTGTCACCTCTGATCATGCAGGCACAGGGAGCTCTGATGGGCACTGACTCCAAATGCACACAGCTTACTGTCACCACTGATCATGCTGGCACGGGGAGCTCTGATGGGCACTGACTCCAAATGCACACAGCTTACTGTCACCACTGATCACGCTGGCACAGGGAGCTCTGATGGGCACTGACTCCAAATGCAGAGATCATAACAAAAAAGAACCAGGGTATGTTGGATACAATCTCAGTGCTCAATTTTATTGGGGATATTCTTGTACCTTACTTAGGGGTGGATTTTCAAAGGGTTACACGTGTAACCCCCGAAAAAGCTACCCCTGCGCGCGCCGAGCCTATTGTGCCTAGGCTCGGCCGCACGCGTATGTCCTGGGGCTTTGAAAAGTGGGCATGGTTGAGTGCCCTGACATAGAGGCCTGTGTCTGGGCCTGGTGCGCCCGCAGCGAGTCGGCGTGCGCAAGTTATGCCCGCCAGAGGTTAGGTGTAACTACGAAACAACCTGGGGGGAGATTTAGGAAGGGCTGGGGGGTGGGTTAGATAGGGGGGGAGACCAAAAAAAGTTCCCTCCAAGGCCGCTCCGATTTCGGAGCGGCCTTGGAGGGAATGGAGAAAGCCATCGGGGCTCCCCTAGGGCTCGGTGCGCGCCGACCCCAGATTTTATAACATTCGCGGAGCAGCGTGTAATAAAATCGGGTGTAGATTTGTGCGCAGAAATGTCCCCTGCATGAGAAAATTTAAAATCGGCCCCCACTTAGCTTATTGTGATATAACTTAAGCGAGTTAGAAATTTAACAAATAGAAGCAGCATTTGTTTCTATCTAGGCAGAGGCAGACTCTGGGTCTCCATGCGAGGGGGCCAGTGCTTACATTCGCACCCTCTTCCCTCTGCCCCTCACTCCTTCTCATATCAATGATTAAAGCCTCAGCAATCCTGGGAATTCAAACCCCAGAGTGAAATGAGGTAAGTGGTGTGAAGCACCTAAGGGATGAAAGCTTCCCAGGGCTCTGGGACTCTTACTCGTGTGGCCAGCACCGTGGTCCTCCCATTCTCTGCCTGCCCGCTGATTTATTTCACTTTATATTTTGTCTTTCATGCACTTCAAAGCAGATTACATGGCTCCCAGTCTAAGTTTGCAGCCGAGGCAGTGGAGGGGGAAGTGAGCTGTCCAAGATCCCAAGGAGCGGCAGTGGGGTTTGAACCCCTGGTTTCTCTGCTGCTCTGATCACCAGGCTCCTGCTCTGCCTTGTTCCAGTGCCTGCAATCAGCAGCTGGAGAGGACCTGAAGGAAAGCCCCCACCCTGGGGCAGAGCCCTGTGCAGGAGCAGAATGAGGGAAAACGTGAGCCTGTGGGGCAGCAAATTGTACTAAAATCACAGGGTATTTATTTATTTATTTACAGGTACATGCTGGAAAATGTGAGTGCAAGTATGAAATGAAGTTATTGACATCAACAACAAAAAATCATTGTAGCTTCGTTTGCCCAAATGTTGATGCTCGGTGCTGCCGGGATCTGCTTCGCAGGAGGACCAAGCCACAGCAGCAGCAGAGAAGCAGAGCGCACCCCAGCACCCCCCACTCCCTGCTGGAAGGACAGAGGATTGTCCTGGGAGGGGGGTAAAATGATTGCACCAGGAGGCTGGAGTTAGGGAGAGAGGGAAGACGAGATTATCCTGCCAGGATGGGAGGAAGGGAGGAGAATGGGGTGAGACCTGAAGGGGGTGGCCACACGGCAGGGAAGGGGGCTGCCAGCTGAGGGGTGGGGGAGGAGAAGTGGATTTTGTTAGGGGGAGGGAAGGTGAGGTGAGAGTGGCGCGAGTGGCCCCCGTGCTGAGAGTGGCAGCCCACGCACCGAGGAAGCCGGCGGTGAGATCCTGCTCAGGAAATATTTCTTCACAGAGAGGGTGGTGGAGGCAAAACCAGGATCTGAATCCAGGAAGAAGGCAGGGGCCGAGCCCAGGGGGGGGTCTCGGCGGGCTCTTTCCTCCATTACCTTTCTACCTCAGGCAAGGATGCACTGAATGTTACCTTGCTTGAGCGGCCAAGACGAGGAATCAGATCCACTGCTACTGGTTTCATTATTTGTGCTCCATTAAAATGACTCTGACTCTCTTCAAAGTTTCTCCTGCTCCCTGGAAGCACTGGAAAGCTTAGCGAGTGCCCGATGTGAGCCTGGGGGCTGTGACCCTGAGAGGCGGGGGCCAGGCCCTCCTGCCAGCGCCGTGTGATGAGCAGGAAGCCCATTACGTCCACCACCAGGAGCTTCCAGCCCGGGACGGAGGATGGAAAAAACCCAAAACCCAAGATAATGCAATTTGCAGAATTGTCAGTTTTATGTCTTCAAGTTGCAGGAGTTTGGAAGGCTTTAAGAAAAAAGGGGGGGCCGAGTGGAGACAAGGAAAGAGATAATTAATTGAACGCTGTCCAGGAAAAAGAGGAGGAAGGAGAATCCCCCAGGGTGAGGGGAATAAGAGTATGAGCAGTGGGGGAGGGGCCCAGCAGAGGCACATGCCAGGAAGGGGGGGGGGGCACATGAAACTGCTACTTCCCAGGCCTCCTAAAACCTTGCCTGCTCCGTCCGCTCCGGCCTCTTCCTTGCATTACACATTCCCGTGTTCCTCGGCTTCCGTCTCCTACGTCCAAGAAAGAAGAATTAGACAGAGAGACATGAAAGGACACTTCCAGTCCCAGGAGCTCGGGCCTTGACCACCTTCTCGCTTCTATTGGCAGAGTATTCCACAATTTGGCGCCCTCGTAAAGCAGGCTCTTGCCCGGGGGACTCTGTGGCCCTCGTACAAGGGGACTGGAGCCTGCAGAGAGTCCATGAGGCACCCGGCACCTCCTGCTCAGTCCATAAATGCACTCTCCTTACTCTTCAGATACAAGCAGACCAGTGCTGCGTGTAATTAGCTTTCAGTACACAAATTAAAGCTAAACCCATCTACAATATAAGGCCAGCAGGCTTAATTGTCCACTAATAACGTTGCCAGTCGTTTCTGGCACCAATATTGCCCCAGTGAGGATCTTAGGTGTTAAACTGGACTCCACACTATCTAGGAGTAAGCAGGTGTCTGCACTTTCTCCCAGTGCCTTTTTCCATGCTTGGCTGCACTCCAGCTATGATCTGCATAAGACAGGAAAGAAATTAAAATGTTCAACATGCTTTCATTATTAATCATCTTTATTATCGCAGCTCTCTTTAGGATGGCGACTATGAAGTGGATTCAGATGTCAGAGTACAGCAGCGAAGCATCTTTATCGGCTTCCTGTTGCTTTTAGGAAGACGTTTAAAATGTTATTATTTTTAAATGTCTTTATCGGGGCAGGCCACATTACCTTGCAGATCTCCTATTCTCATGTAAACCATGGTGGGCATTGCACTCATCCCAACTGGATTTACTGAGAGTCCTGCTGTCAACTAGCGTAAGCCTTCAACTGGTCGTTTGGCCTTTAGCGTGTCCTGTCATTAGAGTTATATCGGAAAAACAATTGCACAAAATTCCAAAAAGCAAATTTGCTTACCTGTATCAGATGTTCTCCGCAGAGATCAGGATCAATCAGACACACAAGTGGGTGGAGTCATCTTACGGCAACAGGAAAGATCACCCAGGCCTTAGAATGAGTAGAACGTTCTAAGCACGTGCGGCTTCTCCGATCCATAACAGTTCCCTCAAACATTAACTTGACTAAGTCCAGCTGTCGAGGAGATGGGTGGAAGCCTGATGTTTATGGAGAGTCCCCACTACAGGTAAGCAACTTTGCTTTTCATTTCATTTCATTTATTAAAATTTATTGATCGCCTAACACAGAATAGGCCTAGGCGATGAACAAAAATACATACATAATAAAAACAATAATAAACACACACTTCAGACAAAACATTTTTAGTTTCATAGAAATTGGAGAAAGGTACTACCAAATACTGGTATCTATGTCCCTAGATCAAGTTATTTATTATTCGTCAGTTGACATTAACGAAAGCTCATAGCCATTATTCTACTCACATTATTTTCATTTTTCTAATAACCATGTTCTCACATTCTTTTCACTGAAAACTGAATTACACATACTTCAGCCTGTTACATATTATAAGCACGGCGGAGTAAAAACTCTTTAAATTCTAATTTAAATCTTTTAACATCATCCAAAGACCTCGATTCCACCGAGTAGGAGCTGCTATGGAAAAAGAGGTCTCCCTCGTACTAAACAACTGAGCATGTCGAACTGAAGGGATCGCTAAAAGATTCAACTGAGAAGATCTCAAACATCTTACAGGTTTATAAATCCGTAATAATGCATTAAGCCAACAGGCAAGATACAATCAGCAGCACAAGTTGGCGGCTCCCAAGCTAAGCTTCCCGCAGTATCTGAGAGGTGCAGTTCCAAAGGCTGAAGAGCAATCCATTTTAATAGGAATTTACTTACATGAGAATTGTTTTTGCCTTGTTTTGTATGTTTTATAAATGCATACCTTTGTGATTGTTTTATGTCTTGTTTATTATTATGAATGTTATTTGTGCAGACTATAAGTACGTGTAAATAAATACAAACATAGATTCATCAGTAGTGCTCAGCTATTCCTAGAAGGTTAGGATCATAGGAGACCAAAAGCTGTGTGGGTAAGAGTCTTAGTTCTCTTACAATAGTAAGAACATAAGAACATGCCATGCTGGGTCAGACCAAGGGTCCATCAAGCCCAGCATCCTGTTTCCAACAGAGGCCAATCCAGGCCATAAGAACCTGGCAAGTACCCAAAAACTAAGTCTATTCCATGTAACCATTGCTAATGGCAGTGGCTATTCTCTAAGTGAACTTAATAGCAGGTAATGGACTTCTCCTCCAAGAACTTATCCAATCCTTTTTTAAACACAGCTACACTAACTGCACTAACCACATCCTCTGGCAACAAATTCCAGAGTTTAATTGTGCGTTGAGTAAAAAAGAACTTTCTCCGATTAGTTTTAAATGTGCCCCATGCTAACTTCATAGAGTGCCCCCTAGTCTTTCTACTATCCGAAAGAGTAAATAACCGATTCACATCTACCCGTTCTAGACCTCTCATGATTTTAAACACCTCTATCATATCCCCCCTCAGTCGTCTCTTCTCCAAGCTGAAAAGTCCTAACCTCTTTAGTCTTTCCTCATAGGGGAGTTGTTCCATTCCCCTTATCATTTTGGTTGCCCTTCTCTGTACCTTCTCCATCGCAACTATATCTCTGCTCTCTGCTTCAACGGTGAGGGGAAACAGGTAATTGGATTCAAACAGTAACCAACAAGAGCCCTGACGTTTAGTCTGGGACACTGATAAACATCTCAGTAACCTAAAATCCAAGTAAATCGCTTGATGTGATTTACTTGGATTTGAGTAAAGCTTTTGATATGGTCCCACATAGAAGACTCATGAATAAAATGAGAAACTTGGGAATGAGTGCCAAGGTGGTGGCGTGGATTACAAACTGGTTGACAGATAGAAGACCACCGATCCAGCTCCTCCAATAGGAGCCAGCCCTGGAGGGGCTTTAAATCAGTAGCCAGCCCGGCGCCATCTCTTCTTCTCAGCTTGATCGGGGAAGGCCTGCACTGTCGGCGCCGAGCTCCGCCGGGGGAAGGCCAGGGCTTCTCTCTCCCCACCCGGGAGACCTCGGTGACGACAAACGCAGCAAAAACCAGTAAGAACAGCTTCTATTCTTACCTTAAGAAAAGAAAACAAAAAAGCCGTGCCGCGCCGAAAACGGGAGCCCCGCCCACCGATCCAGCTCCTCCAATAGGAGCCAGCCCTGGAGGGGCTTTAAATCAGTAGCCAGCCTGGCGCCGCGCGCCGAAGGAGCACAACAAAGGGGCAGGCCCCTTTGTTTCGCCCCTTCGTACAGCCCCGAGGCCGCCACGAGCCATACCCGCGGATGAAACTAAAGCTTAAATCCCTCTTCGCGCCGCCGGATCCCGACAGCAACAGCCTTTCCCTACCTCCCTCTGCCGGGGCTCACGTGCCCTTTCGGGACTCGAGCCTGCGAGCCGTGCAGGGGAGGCATACCGCAGCGCAGTACAATAGAGAAGGAAAAGAGAGAAGAAAAAGGGAAAAAAAAAAGAATATTAAAAACAAGAAAGAAAGCGGAAAACTACAGAGGAAGCCTCCAACCCAGCGGGGTGAGTTTACCACGCCCACCGAGAGGCTCCGAGCCTTTCACAGGGCCTTCTAAGACCTTTTAAATTGCCGCGCCTCACACCGGGCGTCGCGCATCCTAAGGAGCGCGACTAAGGGGCCTGCACCTAAGCGCGCCCCTTGGAGTGCCCCAGGTCCAGGACCTATCCCTATCGCAGTCAACCACTATTTCGCCACAGGTAAAAGGCTACTATCTCTATGCACTCCTTAGTGCAGCAGCGCCTGTGCGGCCCCTAAACCGAATTTATCCACAGAATTCCAGTAACTCTTTCTTACTCCGACCCATTCTGATGAACCCCTGGCAGCGCTCATTCAGCAAGCAACCATCCAGAGCTCATTCAGCGCCCATCCTGCACTCTACCATCCAGCGCTCATTCAGCAAGCAACCACCCAGCGTTCACTCAGCAAGCAACCACCCAGCGTTCACTCAGCAAGCAACCATCCAGCGCTCATCCAGAACCCTAACCGACCAATTAATTATCTCCTTACCCCAGACTACCTCCCATCTGCCCTCTGCCTACCCCACTACGCCAGCCAGTTAACCATCCACAATGTCTCCAGCTCTTCCAATACCAACTTTGCAACACCGCCTCCTACCTAAAAGAACATCTTCCAGACAAGCCCTTCACAACAACTTAAAAACCCTCACCCCTATTTTGATTGCACCAATCACCCAGCTTTTAGGCCTCACCCTCTTCTCACTCTCACTATTACTATTCAATGCACAATCCCTAACAAAAAAATCCCTAATTTTTAATGATTATCTCACCGACGCCAAGCCAGATATTTGTGCAGTAACCGAAACATGGCTTAAGCCCTCAGATACAGCTTTAATAAACCAACTACCTACGCAGATCTATGATTTCTTCTCACTCCCGAGACTGAAAAAAAGAGGAGGTGGAATCCTCTTGGCTACCAAAAAAAGCCTCAACTTCACCCAATACCCATTCAGCTCTAACTCAAAACTGGAAGTCGGCTTCTTTACTTCACCACAGCTTCAAATCCTTCTTGTCTACGCCCCCCCCCCCCCCCGGGGCTCCTAGAATCCGACATTTCCCCCATCCTTGAAATCACCACTTTGCTCATCAACATGGACTCTCCAGCAATCATCTTAGGAGATTTCAATCTGCACATAGACAATCCTTCACCATCTAACAGCTGCGAAACCCTCCTTACAGCCCTGTCAGCAATGGGATTCCAACAACTAGTCAACGAACCCACACACAAAGCGGGTCACACTCTGGACTTGACTTTCATCAACAAAGGTATTACGACTACATCCAATTTGAAGAACAAAAAGGTTCCATGGTCAGACCACACTCTCATCTCTACCTCTTTCGCACTGAAAGAATCCAACACTCCTAACATCCCCTCACCCTCATTCCAATACAGGAGGCGATGCCCCCCGGAAGACCTTAACAACCAATTGGTTTCACAGCTCCCTCTATTAGACCTCACCGACCCGAACACTGCCATTCGTTCCTGGAACAACATAACAGAAAATATAGCTAACAAGCTCTGCCCCTCAACTATAAAAAAATCTCACTCCAATGCCTCCAACAGACAACCTTGGTTCACCAACGAACTCAGAAAACTAAAACAAAGCTTAAGAAAGAAAGAAGCGACTTGGCGTAAAATCCCTTGTGAATTCACCATCTCTTCAAACAAATCCACACTATACCAGAACAAATCCCTCACCTCAAAAGCAAAAAAAGACTACTATGCATCTAAGATTCACAACCTGGTCTTTGACGCCAAAGCCCTCTTTGCTTATGTCTCCAGCCTCACTCAAACCATACCGCGAGAAATCCCCGGCAACATAGCACAATCCAAAGCTGAAGAACTCGCTCAGTTTTTCCAAAATAAAATCACCAATCTTTTAACCCAACTACCCTCCAATACCGCCGCCCTCCCGACATATCGACACCCTGCCTACAAAAACCAGCCTAAACACCTTTGATCCCGTCTCTTCCACTGAGATTCAAGCCATCTTGAGAAGAATGAAACCTTCGTCTCATCCTGCAGACCATATCCCCACCAAACTACTTCTATCTATTCCAGACACAATAGCCTCATCATTGACAAACATCATCAACTGCTCTCTAGCCCAAGGAACCTTCCCAGACGATCTCAAAATGGCCTCAATCTCACCACTCCTAAAGAAACCTAACCTTGACCCGAAGGACCCCAACAACTTCCGCCCCATAGCTAACCTCCCTTTCATCGCCAAGATCATGGAAAAACTAGTAAACTCTCAACTTTCAAACTTCATCAAAGACAACAATCTTCTCTTCGCCTCACAACACGGCTTCCGAAAAAATCGAGGCACAGAATCCCTCCTTATCTCTTTGACAGACCATATCTTATTGGGCCTCGACAAAGGAAACTCATTCCTATTGATCTTGTTAGACCTATCCACAGTGTTCGACACGGTCAACCACGCCATCCTCCTAAACCAGCTGTCGTCCATAGGAATCAGCGGCACCGTCCTATCCTGGTTCAAAACCTCTCTCAACAACAGAGGTTACAAAGTTAAACTCCAAAACAAGGAATCCTCAAGATTTGACTCTGCCATAGGAGTCCCACAAGGTTCTTCATTATCTCCGACTCTATTCAATATTTACCTTCTTCCTCTCTGCCAACTTCTCACCAACCTCAATCTAAAGTACTTCCTATACGCAGATGATATTCAAATCATCATCCCCATCAAAGACACATACTCTAAAACTCTTGACTACTGGGAATCATGCCACCAAAAAATCAAACAACTACTCAACAGCCTACACCTCATCTTAAATTCCTCCAAGACAGAAATCCTACTCATCTCTCCTGAGAACAACATCTCTAACATTACTCTCCCTACCAATCTTCCTACCACACAAGTTAGAGACTTAGGAGTGATAATAGACAACCGGCTAAACTTCAAGGCACACATCAACAAAACAACCAAAGACTGCTTCTTTAAACTCCAGGTCCTGAAAAGAATAAGACCTCTTTTTCATGCTCAAGACTTCAGAACGATCATCCAAGCAGTCATTTTTTTGAAATTAGACTATTGCAATTCTCTATTGCTAGGTCTGCCTTCATCCTACTCCAAACCACTACAGATGGTTCAAAATTCAGTAGCCCGACTACTGACAGGCGCAAGGAAAAGAGGCCACATATCTCCCATCCTGAAAGAGCTTCATTGGTTACCTGTACACTTCCGTATAATGTACAAAGCCATATCTGTCATTTACAAAACTATACATCAACTCACCACCCTCGATCTACAAATCCCTCTCCAAGTATATAACTCGACAAGACCTACCAGAGATGTCTACAGAGGCTCCCTCCAAGTACCCCCCGCGAAAATGACCAGACACATTTCCCTAAGAGATCGTGCCACCTCCACAGCTGGCCCCCTCCTGTGGAACTCCATTCCTACAGATCTCAGACAGGAGCCCTGCCTCCTAACTTTTAGGAAAAGACTTAAGACTTGGTTATTCAAGCAAGCTTTCCCGGAGACAATCTAATGACACATTCTAATGACTCCTCAGCCCTTAACCATGCCTTCTGTATATAGCATTTAATTTGTATATTGTTTAACCATTTCTATTCTTTCCTCTCTCTTCCTCCTTTCTCCAAGTTCTGCTACCCTTGTTATATGTAACTGCACCTTCGGTCACCACAGTTCTAGTTTGTTGTATATTCTGCACTCCCGTTTTATGTAAACCAGCAAGATATGTTTTCATGATTGCCGGTATATAAAAACCTTAAATAAATAAATAAATAAGACAGCGTGTGATGGTGATGGAGCCTGCTCTGAAGAGAAAGCAATGTTAAGCAGAGTGCCACAGGGATTGGTGTTGGGACCAGTTCTGTTCAATATCTTTGTAAGCGACATTGCAGAAGGGATGGAAGGTAAAGTTTGTCTATTTATGGATGATACTAAGATCTGCAATAGAGTGGACACGCCAGAAGGAGTAGAGAGAATGAGATGAGATTTAAGGAAGCTTGAACAGTGGGTGAGGATATGGCAGCTGGGATTCAATGCCAAGTGCAGTCCTGCATCTGGGATGTGGTAATCCAAAAGAGCTGTATGTAATGGGGGTGAAAGAGTGAAGTGCACAGACCAAGAGAGAGGGATCCTGGAGTGATAGTGTCTGATCTGAAGGTGGTGAAGCAATGTGACAAGGCGATAGCTAAAGCCAGAAGAATGCTGGGCTGCATAGAGAGAGGAATATCGAGTAAGAAAAGGGAAGTGATAATCCCCTTGTACAGGTCCTTGGTGAGGCTTCACCTGGAGTACTGTGTTCAGTTCTGGAGACAGTATCTCCGAAGGGACAGAGACAGGATGGAGGCGGTCCAGAGAAGAGTGACCAAAATGGGGGTGGATCTCCATCAAATGACTTATCAGGAGAGGCTGAAGGACCCAAATATGGATATCCTGCAGGAGAGGAGGTGCAGGGGAGATATGATACAGACCTTCAGATACCTGAAAGGTTTTAATGATGCACAATCATCAACAAACCTTTTCTGCTGGAAAGAAATCAGTTGAACGAGGGGCCATGAAATGAAATTCCAGGGAGAATAATTCAGAACCAATGTCAGGAAATATTTCTTCACTGAGAGGGTGGTGGATGCCTGGAATGCCCTTCCGGAGGAGGTGGTGAAGACAAAAACAATAAAAGATTTCCAAGAGGCATGGGATAAACACTGTGGATCCCTTAAAGCTAGAGGATGGGAATCAGGAAACGAGTGCATGGGGGCAACTTGCTGGTGTGGTGGTTACTGCCCTTAGCCAATAGGCCTTTATGCTTTTGATGCAATTTCATCATTGCTCTGTGCATCAATGGCAGGAGGAGAAGAGGAAAAGGGGAATTAGATCCAGACAGCAACCAACAAGGACACTGAAATGCACAGTCTGGGAAAACATATAAGCATGGGAGTAACTTGCTGATACGGCAGTTACTACCCTTAACCAATAAGCCTTAATGCTGTTGATGCAACTCCAACACTGCTCTCTGCTTAAACGGCAAGAGGTAATGGGGAACTGGACTCAAACAGCACCCAACAAGGGCCCTGACTTTGATGGTCTGGGAAACTGATAATGATAAAGGTGGTTGTATGGCCAGCAGTTTACTACCATAAGCTTATTGGGCAGACTGGATGGACTATTTGGTCCTTTTCTGCCGTCATTTCTATGTACTTTTCTATGTCCATGGATACTTCACATATGTGGACTTTATGCAAATTTTCAAAGTGAAAATCTGTGTGTGCTTTCCATTGGAAAATTGCTCATGGGTACAAATGCCCACAGACTCTGTACCTGCTTTTTGTGTGGGCTGCATTTGGCTGGGAATAGTCCAAGCGTCCAAGGGAGCCCTCTGTCCAGGTGACCAGGCCTTCTAACACTCCAGATGCAGAATGTTTGGCTTCCTTTTTTTAGTGATGAAGATTAAAGATCTACATCAGGGGTCATTTACTAGGCCCACTGATCACAGAGAGGAGGTTGGCGATAGGGGCACTTTGGTCATGGATGGACTGAGAATTGTTGAAAGTGAATATAGGAGCCATGACGCTCAGCCTCTAAATAAATTGTCCTGCCTTGTCTATGCTAGAGCTGAAGAATATTTTCGCCAGGGTGTGTCCAAGTGCTTACATACCCAGCGCCTACTGTGAAACACTGCTTTGAGGAAGTACAAATTGGTTCCTGGGCATGGTTAATACATTGTTAGTACAAGGTCATCTACCACAATATTTGAAAGAATCAATCACCACATGGTGCTCTCAGTGGCCTGTTTAATATGTACGTCTCCATTGTGCAAACTACTTGCTGCTTTGAATGGCTCATGTAAAATATATGCAGATGATATTTAGTTTTTCCCCCCACTAAAAAAAATCCTGGTCAGCCATATTTCACTTTGCAACTACTTGTTTATCTTCAATTAGGAGTTGGTTGCATCCTAACCATTTAATGCCTAATATAGACAAGAGAGATCTTAATTCTGAGATTTCCTCAGTCAGATATACCCCTGGTTTTCACCTTTGATGGTCATGATATAACCATCTCACAGGTTGTACGAAATTTTCAGGTAATACTAGATTCGCCACTGTCATTATGAGCACAAGTCAAGACCATCATACAATTGTCATGCACAAAAGTATGTCTGTTAAAATACATTAAACCTTTGCTCGAACTTACTGACTTCCATACGTTACTGGTTTAGATTATTGCAACTCTCCTTTCATTGGCCTTCCTGCCGTGTTTTATCCCTTTCAGATAATACAGAATGTGGCAGTATGCATTCTGACAGGAATAAACTTCCATGATCATCTACCCCCGGTTTTGCAGTCACTCCTCTGGCTCCCGGTGCACTGGTACCTAAATAAAATTGCAGTCATCGTACATAATTTGCTAATGAATGTAAACACTCCATGGATTGGTGCAACTCTCAGTATTTACATCGCTACTTGGTCCCTCTATTCCACCAAACAAAACCTTCTGGATGTTCCATCCCCAAGAGAAGCACACCTAACGGAGACATGCAAAAAGGCATTCTCTATTGTCGACCCAGGAACGCTCTTTCCTGCCCAGGCTCAGAATGTCAAAGAAACAAAAGCATTTAAAAAGTCACCTAAAATGGAGAAATTACTTACCTGATAATTTCGTTTTTCTTAGTGTAGACAGATGGACTCAGGACCAATGTCTCCAACTGCTAACAGGAGTACACTATACCCATTGGTCCTGAGTCTATCTGCTACATGCTAGGAAATATACCTTTTCAAAGAGGCATTTGAATTACCTGATTAGTAGACCTATTGTTAGGGTTGGATTGCTAGGAACGATGAACACCTTCTGGTAGATGTTAAATTGTGTTGTCTTTGTTATCTTTGTTTTTAGATTACAATGTAATGTTTTTAAAGTTATTTTGTATGTTGTTAGGCAACCCACCTTGAACACTGGAAGTCGCAGGTAAAAAATATTTTAAATAAAATATTAAAAATATCCAACTTTGTGCTGCAACCATAAGCCATCACAAATCTCTCATACCTTGCTAAAATCACAGCGAAAGGTTTTACCCTGCGCATTACGACTTATCTGGAGGAGGTTGATGAGTTAAGATCATTTATCAGGTAGATTCCAGCACAATCCACTCATGTTTCAGTCATGGATGATGTTCCTCCTTTTTTAGATCAGGGTAAATCAGCACAGGTTCTGTCAAGTGCTTTTGACCTGGTCAACCATGCTATTTTTCTTGGTAGATATAAATCGCTTGGATTGTCTGCGGATGTCATGAGATGGATATACTCTTTCCTTGAGGAATGAGTCTTTCATGTCAAGAATGACGACGTTACATCTGCCCCAAGAAGCCTTGAAATTGGGGTTTCACAGGGCTCATCTACTCACTGTTGCTGTTCAGTCCTGTACAGGGTCAATTCCTTTCAGTGTTTAAATGGGTTTTTTTTGAAACTTTTAATTTTGTTATCAGACAACATAGAAAGCCAAATTTAGCAAATTCTCAAGCCATACAGAACAGAATATTATACAACATAACCCCACTCCACACCCACAGTCAATCAGAGTTATAAAATTTCCAGTATGGATTCCAATATGACATTATCTCAAAGCATATAAGTTAACTTCTCTAATAAAGCAACCGAGTGTACCTGAGTTTGCCAATGGTCCAGGGTAGGAACAGATTTCCACTTCCATGCAAAAGAGAAATGAGCAGCATGCAGCAATTGCTGTATCAAGAGTATTTTAAATTTCCCCAACACTTGTTCTCCTCATAACCCAAAGAGAATTAACTCCGGAGTTAGAGATAGGGAACAGCCCACGATTTGCCCTATAAGCCGACCAACCCTCACCCAAAAAGCAAAAATATATGGACATTCCCACCATGTGTGCTGGTTTGTAGCTCCTCTGTCCACAGCCTCACCAGCAAAGCGGTGACACAGAAGTTGAAAAGTTTGAGAGAAACACAGGATATCTGTAACTATGCATAATGAGCCTCACTATAAGTTCAGCCCTCTTTGCACAAAGAAGACCTATGAGCCCTAGTTCATATCCGTCACCAAACCCTCCTCTCCAGTTGTAACCCCAGCTCACTCACCCATTGCCTCTCAACCTTTAAGGTGGGCTCCAAGTTAATATACAACTGAGTAATCACCCAATACAGCATCAAACATGCTTTCCACTGAACAAGACCCTTCATGAAAGCATGTTCCACTGAGATAGGTTGCCCCCAGTTCCAGCCTGCATTCCCAAGTCTGGCCAGCATATTTTTCAGATGATCATAGTACACCTGAGATTGACTTGAGATCTCAAACTTATCTTGCAACTCCACAAAAGATTTGAGTCTGGAGAAGAGACAGCTGAGGGGGGATATGATAGAGGTGTTTAAAATCATGAGAGGTCTAGAACGGGTAGATGTGACTCGGTTATTTACTCTTTCGGATAATAGAAAGACTAGGGGGCACTTCATGAAGTTAGCATGGGGAACATTTAAAACTAATCGGAGAAAGTTCTTTTTTACTCAACGCACAATTAAACTCTGGAATTTGTTGCCAGAGGATGTGGTTAGTGCAGTTAGTATAGCTGTGTTTAAAAAAGGATTGGATAAGTTCTTGGAGGAGAAGTCCATTACCTGCTATTAAGTTCACTTAGAGAATAGCCACTGCCATTAGCAATGGTTACATGGAATAGACTTAATTTTTGGGTACTTGCCAGGCTCTTGTGGCCTGGATTGGCCTCTGTTGGAAACAGGATGCTGGGCTTGATGGACCCTTGGTCTGACCCAGTATGGCATGTTCTTATGTTCTTATCTTCATACAGATGACCTAGGCAATAGAGTTCAGACTCCCACCACTGCTTAGCATCAGGGTAAATGTATGAATCGTTAGAGCTGGATTTTTCCAAAGGGGAGAAAAGGCCAGAGAACCCTGACCCTTCATACACAGCCCTTTGCACATCGCCCTCCAAACCTTAATTGTGCATGCAATCAGGGGACAGTTACGGCATGCCCGTCTACCCCCAGGAGAAATACATTTCTCTGTTATCAGTGAGACTAGATCCACCCCTTCAGCCAGGTTTGTCTCAATAACGAGCCAGCGAGAGGTTCGATCCTTATATAACCATGCAAATACCCCTACCAGTCTTGCTGCCCAAAAATATGCCTGCAGGTTTGGAAATGCCATGCCTCCTCATTACTTGGGACTCCACAAGATACTTAATCTCACCATGGCAGGTTTGCCATCCCATAAGAAGTGCAGGAGCATACTATTAATAAAAGTAAAGAAGCTATTTGGAAGAAAACAGGGAACATGTTGAAATAAATAAATGGGGGAGAATATTCATCTTCACCACATTAACCTGTTCTCCCCACGAAAGGTAGTATCTCTTCCAATCCAATAAGTCTCTCAATCTTTGTGGAAACAGGAGCATAATTAAACTTATATAGAACCCCCAAATTACCAGGTGCATTGATCCCCAGGTACTTAATATGTGACAACACCTTTTTGAAGAGAGCAAAACATCTTCGGGCTTACAAGACCCTTTAGGAAACTCTTCAGATGTCTGATTGATTGTTAACTTTGCCACTGACCCAAATGCCCTCAACTCCGCAAGTAGTTCTTAGGGTTAGTCAAAAACAGCAACACACCATCAGCATATAAAAAGATGAGGTGCTGCTTTCCACCCACACAAAAACCCTGTATTTCCAAGTTGGCGCATAATTTCACTAGAAGGGCCTTTATTGCTAAATCAAAAAGCAGAGGCGACAATGGGCAACCCTGCCTAGTACCGTTCCTAATAGTGACCCCCCCCCCCAACAAACATCCATTAGTGAGGATCCTAGCCTTAGGCTGATCATATAGTGCCCGGATCCAATCACAGAACTGTACTGGAACTCCATATTTCTCAAGAACAAATAATTAAAAAGGACCACCGAAGCCTGTCAAAGGTCTTTACAGCATCTAAGCTAATTATCAACCCCGGGATTTTATCCTGCTTAGACAGATCCATTATGTCGAACAACCTCCTAGAATTATTCACCAAGGTATGACCTTTAATGAAACCGGTTTGATTCACATCACTTAAGGACCCCATGCAATCTTCCAGTCTAAGCTGCAGCACGTTTGTCAGTATTTTTACCTCCGCATTCAGTAAAGATATGGGTGAATGTGCTTCTGGCTCTAAGGCGTCCCTACCCTGTTTATGTAATAAAACAATGATAGCACCTGTTAAGCTGCCTTTCTGGTCCGGATGCACCTGCAAGTAGTCACAGAGATATTTAAGCAGACCCACCAGCTCTGACAAAAAACTCTTATAAAAATCCTCAGGGTAGCCATCTGGCCTTGGACTCTTCTTACCTGGAACGTGCTGGATGGCCTCTTGCAACTCCAATGTAGATATGGGCGCTAATTTATCCCACTGCAACTGAGACAAGCTTGGCAAATTCACACCGTCCAAATAATTAAGCATTCTCTCCTCCAAGACCCCCATATCTGCAGAATATAACTGTGAAAAAATTTCCTTAAACCTTTCAATGATTGCCTCGGTGGAGCAAACAATTCTCTCATCAGACCTATGAATGCTTGAAATCCATGTCTTCTGATTCATTCGCCTCAAAAGCCGAGCCAACATGGCCCCTGCTTTGTTCTCATATTCATAGACCCACTGTCATGAGAAACGCATTGCTCTCTCCACATCCTCCAATTTCAGTTCTCTAAGATCTGCCCTACTCCTTTCCAATGCTTGATACATCCAATAGGATCCTGTCCTTTTATGCTCCCTCTCTAGTTGGCCTATCCTATTCTCTAGGGACTGCTCAAGATGTATTCTGACTTTCTTATGAAATGAAGCAAAACTAATAATCCACCCCCGTAATACGGTTTTCAGTGTTTCCCATAGCAAAACAGGGGAGTATTCATTAGAGTCGTGAATTTCAAAAAACTCTTTAACCATCTCTTTTATTAGGGCAAAGAAAGATTTTTAACATAATAATGAAGTATTTAGCTTCCAAATTCTATGCCGACCAGGGTATGCCTATTTGAAATGGCAGCCAGACCAGGCTAAGGTCTGAAATATAACTGGAAAAAGTATCGGCCAAACCTACCTTGTCTGAAAACGATCAAGAACACAAAAATAAGTCAATTCGACTATAAGACCGAAAATGAGGTGAGAAACAGGTATAAGCTTGCCCAGAGGGATTTGCTCTGTCCAAACATGAATCAAATCTAGATGGGTCAGCATACCCTGCAGTGGTTCAACCAACCCACTCAATCACCCCTCCCCCCTCCCCAGAAGATCTATCCTTATTGGGGTCTAGGCAAGAATTCCTGTTTTCTCCCATTACAAGAGGGAAGGCAGAGAAACCTCAATTATACCCAGCAAGTGCATATAAAATTCCCTTTGGCCTACATTAGGTCCATATACATTGGCCAAGAAAAAATGCTCACCACATAGGGAACTTTCCAGTAACAAATCTACCATCTATATTCTTCTGTCCCTTATGCACCACCAGAGGTAGAGCTTTAGGAATAAGAATACAGACACCTCTACTTTTTGAGTTAAAGAAGGCAAACAACTTCCCTATCCAATCCTTTGCCAACTTGGTATGCTCCATATCCAATAGATTAGTTTCCTGCAGTAGGGCCACTTGCGCCCCTTTCTGTTTAAGGTAGCCTAAGATTCTACGTCTTTTAATCAGGATCCAATATCTCGCACATTAAAAGATGAGGTTAAGAGAGACATTAGCCATAATCCACTGCCAAACACATAACTAAGCTCCATCCCACTAAAGATTCATGGCAATTGCAATCATCTGGCTTTTTAAATTGAAAATAACCCCCTTTTATCCCAACTTTCCAAACAAGAAACCCCCTATCCACCTCCCTCTGCCCCCATCCAAACCCAACCCCAAGAACAGCCCCATCCAGGACCCCTTTTAGACGTAATCCCAGGATGACCAACCCCATGCCTGAGCACAACCCCCCCCCCCCCTCCAAAGAAACCCAGAACATGTGACGGATGCCCTGAGACCAGCCCTTGTTTCTGAGATTCAACCCATCTCCTCTATCTACCCCAAAATTAAGCATCCAGACCGTACCCACTATACTACCCCATCTTTCAGTGCAAGAGTCCAAGATATCCTGTCCATTTCCCACTTCCACCATCCAGCTCCAAAGACAGTTAATCTCTTTTCCTTGAATAGACACTGGGCAGTCGAGACTGGAAACCTCCATCCGTCTGGACCCTTGTCTCATCCTCCGGCCTCCACTGGTGGCCCTGCTACTCCCACACCAACCAACAGGACCATAAGACAAAGAGTTTTGGAGAGCAGGAAAATAATCTGAACCCCAACGCCAACTCCCCCACTTATAGCACCAAAAAACCCAACCCATTAACCCTCTCAATCCCCCCCTCCCCTTCCCTACCCCTAACTAAGCTCTGGAATCTAAATATAATAGTATAAATGACAGCCATACCTCCTCTCTGTTAGGGAAGCAGCACAGTTAATTCTACAGATCCTAATTGAAAAAATAAGGCCCTTAGGCCGCGCTCCCTAAACTTTTAAACAAAAGGAGAAAAGGATATCAGGCATCCGTTGAATCATGAGGCAACCTCCGAAGTCCAATCTGCGGCCCTCCTGATTTTTGCAGCAACGTTTGGGCTGCTTGCACTGTGTCACACCCCCCCGATTTTCCTTCATGCGTCACGCGGAGACAGGCCGGGCACAACACTGCACTGCTCACACCTGATCTCAGCAAACTGTACTTGGTGCCTCTGTACTTCCTCTGAGTAATCATGAAATACAAAAATGCACTGGCCCTTGAACCTCAACTCTTTCTGCTGCCTGCTTGCATCCATTAATTGGCACTTGTCTCGAAAATTGTGCACCCGCAGAATAACCACTTGGGCATGGGGGCCAGGGCTCAATGGGCCTGATCCAGCTTCACCTTGCCACCTTTAAATGAAACGTTAAGTGATGTTGGCAACCATGTGGTGAAAAAGGCAGCTGCATCCATACCTTCCGCGTGCTCTGGCACACCTACAATTCTCAAATTGTTTCGCCGATTGCAAGTCTCCAAGGCATCTTGCTTCTCGGCGGTCTTCTTATGCGCTCCCTCCAGGGTCTCAAGGGGCTACCGCGTGGAGGTAAGTGACATTTCAAACTCCTCCACACGCTCTGTAATATCATCCAAACGGGCTGTCGTTTCCTCGACCAGTGGAAACAATCCGAGACACCTGGTCAGCTACTGATTCTAGTTTAGTATCGAGGCTGGCATGAATCTGGCCTCCCAGCTGGCTAATCGCTGTTCTTACCGCCTCTGCTATATACACTGGGAGTCTTCGGCCATTTTGTCTTCATCAGACCCCAGCACCTTGCTGCAGGCCACACGCTCTGCTGTTGATTCTCTGCAGGCGCATTTTGCCCATATCGTTTGGTTCCCCCCCCCCCAAATCATCGGGAGGGACTTCTTAGCCACCTTATCCAACATAACTGCTGTGTTTAGCTCACCGATTTACGGAGGAAAAGCTGCCACAAATATCCCGGGAGCGGGAAAGACCTGTGACTGCTCAGTGCAGCTACATCACACGTGAACCCCTTTTAAATGTTTCTTTATACCACCTCTTTCAACAATTATTAAACTAGAGCTCATTAACAATACAGCTAACTTTCACCATTTTCTCTTCAACAGGCACAAAGCATCCTGAAAATTCAAGATCATGAAGCCAATGTCCTACTTGTATATAAAAACCACAGAAGTTACCAGTAAACCACACACTGTAATGTTGAGCTCAATACCCTTTCCCCAGTGGATTGACAATATCAAAGCAAATAATTTGATCTATGAACTAAAGCAATAATATCCTTAAACACTGATAGCCAAAGTCATTATGAAAGGTTTCCAGATCTTGGAGAAAAGTTATTTTGCTTTACTTTTCTTCAATGAAGCTTTTAAACTGCAGAGTTAGCACTCCATCATTTACAATCTCCACATACCCATATCGGGTGGCTCCTCCTTCAACCATTTAAATAAAATCATACATGTTTTGACCACTAAAAATTTATGTGGCTTGCCCAGAAATATTCCTTCAGCCCCATCCCTCACAATGAAAACGCACAGGACATTGGTATAGATGTTTTAGTCATAGGTGTCAAGTCCCTTGTGTTAAGGTTTTCCATCGATGGGCATTCCCATAAACGATGTAGCAACATGGCATCTGGAATATGACATTTCAAACATTTACTAGTTTGAATAAGTCACATTTTATATGCCCATTGAATATGTATTCAATGGGCATATAACATTTCTCTCAATGAAACATTTTCTGTACTTTTATAAACCGAAGTCATACAATATCATGGTCTTCCTCCAGAAGCAAACCCACATCTCTCTGCCATGTTTAATGTTTAAACTTTTTATTGAACCACATAAGAAAATGATATGTGCAAAGTGCGGTTGTTCCTTACACACTCCACATGAAATTACAGAAGTATTTATTTTAACTTTTAGCCCCAAATGTCATAAAAACAGTATCATACGAAAATGACAAAAGGTGCAGTACAGTTGCCCTCCTCTCCCTTCACCTCCCCTGCCCAACCCCAGAAACCCTAGTCTTATATTCATCATGTCATGTCTTCATCCCGTGCTGGTCAATAAAGATTAAAGTCTATTACAATGGAGAAATTACTTACCTGAACATTTTGTTTTCCTTAGTGTAGACAGATGAGCTCAGGACCAATGGGTTGTGCTCCCCTGCTAGCAGATGGAGACGGAGTCAGGTTTCAAAGCTGACGTCACCCTGTAGTGACCTCAACCATTCAGTATTCTCTTCAAAAAGCCATTGTGGACATATTGAAGAATTTAATTAGAATTAGAATACAACTTGATTAAAAACTGGAGACTGCAACTGTACTCAACCAACATAAGCGCTGAATCCCAGCAATACTATAGATGCCTTGAACTAGGGATAGGGCAATGGCTTACCCCTAACTACATGGAATCTAGATTCACCTCATGGGCAATTCCTTGGCGCCTCTCCTGGGCAGCCGTGGGCGGGATGCTGAGTCCATCTGTCTACACTATGGAAAATGACATTATCAGGTAAGTAATTTCTCCATTTCTAGCGGGTAGCCAGATGGACTCAGGACCAATGGGATGTACAAAAGCTACTCCCGTATGGAGTGGGAGGCTGCCCGTGGTCTGGTTAGCACCGCCCTCACAAAGGCTGTGTCCTCTTAGGCCTGGACGTCCAGGTGATAGAACCTGGAGAAAGTATGCAAGGAAGACCATGTTGCTGCTCGACAGATGTCGATGAGAGATAGTAGCTTAGCTTCCGCCCAGGATATGGCCTGGTCCCTAGAGTGGAATGAGCTTTGACCTGAAGGGGTAAAGGCTTCCTTGCCTCCACATAAATCTTGTGATCGCTTCCTTGATCCAGCAAGCTATGGTAGCTCACGAAGCCGCTTCGCCTTTTCTTCCCCTGTGAAGGACAAACAAGAGGTCTGTCTTGCTCACCGGTTCTGAGCGTTCCAGGTACGTCTACTGACGTCCAAGTGTTGTTGTAGGCAGTAGTCTTCCATGTCCTTGCATCCATTCGGAGATGGTCTGGTTTAGGTGAAACTCCAAGACTACTTTTGGTAAGAAGGAAGGGACAGTGCGAAGCTGCAATGTTCCTGAAGTGAACTGGAGGAATGATTCCCGATATAGCACCTGTAGTTCGGAGATGTAACGAGCTGAGCATATCACCACCAAGAATACAGTCTTCAGTGTTAATAGGCGTAGAGACAGACTGCGCAGTGGCCTAAAGGAAGGCCCTGCTAAAAAGTCAAATACTAGATTGAGGTTCCATAGGGGGACCGGACACTTTAAGGGTGGTCGGAGGTGTTTAACCCCTTTTAGCAAAAGGGCCAAGTCTGGATGTGTCGACAGGCAGGTTCCGTTCACCTCTCCCCTGAAACAGAAGAGAGCCGCCACCTAAATCTTCAAGGAGTTGAGGGACAATCCTTTGTTCAGACCATCCTGGTAAAATTCCAGAATCATGGGGATCTTGGTCGTTCGTGGGGGCACCCCGCAGTCCATGCACCAGGCCTCAAATATTCTCCAGATCTGTACGTATACCAGGGATGTTGAGAACTTCAGCGCGCGGAACAAGATGGCAATTATAGTCGCCGAATATCCATGCTTCTTCCGGCGAGCCCCCTCAAAGGCCAGATCATAAGACAGAATTGAGTTGGGTCCTCGTGAAGATCCAGACCTTGTTAGAGAAGGTCCCTATGCAGGGGGAGGTAAAGGGGACTCTCCATGAGAAGCCTCCACATGTCTACGTACCACGGGCGTCTGGGGCAATCCAAGGCCACCAGAAGGACCAATCCTCTGTGGTGTTCGATCTTGCAGATGATCTTGCCCAGTAGGGGGCCATGGAGGGAAGGCGTATAGTAAGTCCTCCTCTGGCCAGGTCTGGAGAAGCACTCCCTTGGGAGCGCTGATCTCGTCTGCGACTGAAGAATCGGGGGACCTTTGCAATGTGAGATGTGGCCAGTGGGTCGATGGACGGGAGGCCCCAGCGATCTAATAGGAGCTGGAAAGCTCTGGTTGACAATGTCCATCCCCTTGGATCCAGACTATCCCTGCTGAGAAAGTCTGCTCTGACGTTGTCTTTTCCTGCGATGTGGGTGGCCGAGATCCATTGTAGAGTTAACTCCACCCATTTAATAAGGGGGTCTATTTACAGAGACACTTGATGGCTTTTGGTGCCTCCCTGATGGTTGATGCAGGATACCGTTGTTGCGTTGTCCGACATCACGCAGACTGCCTGTCCCTGGGGCCTGTGGCTGAACTGCAGGCACGCTAATCTGACTGCCCATGCTTCCATGTGATTTATGTGCCTGCTCGTCTCTTTCTCGGTCAATCGCCCCTGGGTTGTCAGCTCCTGACAGTGAGTTCCCCACCCTCAGAGGCTAGCGTCTGTCGTGAGGGCGATCCAATTTGGTGGGGATAGGCTTACACCCTTGCTTAGGTGAGCTTCTTGTAGCCATCGCTGGAGCTGAGAACATACTTCCATTGGTAGGTGGAGGCAGATCGAGTAGTCTTGAGACAGTGGGTTCCAACATGACAGCAGGGAGCATTGGAGTGGCCGCTTGTGTGCCCTCGTCCATGGTACTACTTCCAGGGTTGATGCCATGAGGCCGAGGACCTGGAGGTAGCTTCACACCCTGGGGCGCATCGTGTTAGTCAACCGACGCACTTGGCACATCAGTTCCTTTTCCTCGAGGGAAGGAGGATGACCTTGTCCTGCTTGGTGTCGAACCGGGCTCCCAGGTACTCCAAGGACTGGAAGGGGTTGAGGCTGCTCTTGTCCATGTTCATAACATAACCAAGTTCTTGTAGGAGGGACCTGACCCTGCTGGTTACCTGGAGGCTCTTTTCCAATGACGTCACTCAGATCAGCCAGTCTAATTAAGGGTGCACCAGGATCCCTTCTTTCCTCAGTGCCGCCGCCATGACCACCATAATTTTGGAGAATGTTCTAGGGGCATTTACCAGGCCAAAGGGCAGCGCCCGGAACGGGTAATGATGGCCCAGGACCACAAAGCATAGGAAACGCTGGTGGTCTTGACAAATTGGGATAAGAACATAAGAACATAAGAACATAAGAAAATGCCATACTGGGTCAGACCAAGGGTCCATCAAGCCCAGCATCCTGTTTCCAACAGTGGCCAATCCAGGCCATAAGAACCTGGCAAGTACCCAAAAACTAAGTCTATTCCATGTAACCATTGCTAATGGCAGTGGCTATTCTCTAAGTGAACTTAATAGCAGGTAATGGACTTCTCCTCCAAGAACTTATCCAATCCTTTTTTAACCACAGCTACACTAACTGCACTAACCACATCCTCTGGCAACAAATTCCAGAGTTTAATTGTGCGTTGAGTAAAAAGAACTTTCTCTGATTAGTTTTAAATGTGCCCCATGCTAACTTCATGGAGTGTCCCCTAGTCTTTCTACTATCTGAAAGAGTAAATAACCGATTCACATCTACCCGTTCTAGACCTCTCATGATTTTAAACACCTCTATCATATCCCCCCTCAGTCGTCTCTTCTCCAAGCTGAAAAGTCCTAACCTCTTTAGTCTTTCCTCATAGGGGAGTTGTTCCATTCCCCTTATCATTTTGGTAGCCCTTCTCTGTACCTTCTCCATCGCAATTATATCTTTTTTGAGATGCGGCGACCAGAACTGTACACAGTATTCAAGGTGCGGTCTCACCATGGAGCGATACAGAGGCATTATGACATTTTCCGTTTTATTCATCATTCCCTTTCTAATAATTCCCAACATTCTGTTTGCTTTTTTGACTGCCGCAGCACACTGAACCGACGATTTCAATGTGTTATCCACTATGACACCTAGATCTCTTTCTTGGGTTGTAGCACCTAATATGGAACCCAACATCGTGTAATTATAGCATGGGTTATTTTTCCCTATATGCATCACCTTGCACTTATCCACATTAAATTTCATCTGCCATTTGGATGCCCAATTTTCCAGTCTCACAAGGTCTTCCTGCAATTTATCACAATCTGCTTGTGATTTAACTACTCTGAACAATTTTGTGTCATCTGCAAATTTGATTATCTCACTCGTCGTATTTCTTTCCAGATCATTTATAAATATATTGAACAGTAAGGGTCCCAATACAGATCCCTGAGGCACTCCACTGTCCACTCCCTTCCACTGAGAAAATTGCCCATTTAATCCTACTCTCTGTTTCCTGTCTTTTAGCCAGTTTGCAATCCACGAAAGGACATCGCCACCTATCCCATGACTTTTTACTTTTCCTAGAAGCCTTTCATGAGGAACTTTGTCAAACGCCTTCTGAAAATCCAAGTATACTATATCTACCGGTTCACCTTTATCCACATGTTTATTAACTCCTTCAAAAAAGTGAAGCAGATTTGTGAGGCAAGACTTGCCCTGGGTAAAGCCATGCTGACTTTGTTCCATTAAACCATGTCTTTCTATATGTTCTGTGATTTTGATGTTTAGAACACTTTCCACTATTTTTCCTGGCACTGAAGTCAGGCTAACCGGTCTGTAGTTTCCCGGATCGCCCCTGGAGCCCTTTTTAAATATTGGGGTTACATTTGCTATCCTCCAGTCTTCAGGTACAATGGATGATTTTAATGATAGGTTACAAATTTTTACTAATAGGTCTGAAATTTCATTTTTTAGTTCCTTCAGAACTCTGGGGTGTATACCATCCGGTCCAGGTGATTTACTACTCTTCAGTTTGTCAATCAGGCCTACCACATCTTCTAGGTTCACCGTGATTTGATTCAGTCCATCTGAATCATTACCCATGAAAACCTTCTCCATTACGGGTACCTCCCCAACATCCTCTTCAGTAAACACCGAAGCAAAGAAATCATTTAATCTTTCCGCGATGGCCTTATCTTCTCTAAGTGCCCCTTTAACCCCTCGATCATCTAACGGTCCAACTGACTCCCTCACAGGCTTTCTGCTTCGGATATATTTTAAAAAGTTTTTACTGTGAGTTTTTGCCTCTACATCCAACTTCTTTTCAAATTCTCTCTTAGCCTGTCTTATCAATGTCTTACATTTAACTTGCCAATGTTTATGCTTTATCCTATTTTCTTCTGTTGGATCCTTCTTCCAATTTTTGAATGAAGATCTTTTGGCTAAAATAGCTTCTTTCACCGCCCCTTTTAACCATGCCGGTAATCGTTTTGCCTTCTTTCCACCTTTCTTAATGTGTGGAATACATCTGGACTGTGCTTCTAGAGGTCCAGGGAGGTTAAGAACTCTCCCGGTTGTTTGTTCATTATGATGGACCGAAGAGTTTCCATGCGGAAGTGAATTATCCGCAGATAATGACTGATGCACTTGAGATACAAGATGGGTTGGAATGACCCCTCCCCCTTCTTGGGTACGATGAAATAGATGGAATAATGCCCTGTATTTACTTGGGGTGTAGGTGCCGGAGAAGGTACAGAGAAGAGCTACCAAAATGATAAGGGGAATGGAACAGCTCCCCTATGAGGAAAGACTAAAGAGGCTAGGACTTTTCAGCTTGTAGAAGAGACGGCTGAGGGGGGATATGATAGAGATGTTTAAAATCATGAGAGGTCTAGAACGGGTAGATGTGAATCAGTTATTTACTCTTTCGGATAGTAGAAAGACTAGGGGGCACTCCACGAAGTTAGCATGGGGCACATTTAAAACTAATCGGAGAAAGTTCTTTTTTACTCAACGCACAATTAAACTCTGGAATTTGTTGCCAGAGGATGTGGTTAGTGCAGTTAGTATAGCTGTGTTTAAAAAAGGATTGGATAAGTTCTTGGAGGAGAAGTCCATTACCTGCTATTAAGTTCACTTAGAGAATAGCCACTGCCATTAGCAATGGCAACATGGAATAGACTTAGTTTTTGGGTACTTGCTAGGTTCTTATGGCCTGGATTGGCCACTGTTGGAAACAGGATGCTGGGCTTGATGGACCCTTGGTCTGACCCAGTATGGCATTTTCTTATGTTCTTACCCATTTGTCCGATGTGATCGCGACCCACTGCTGAAAGAAGATGGATAGTTGGCCCCCCATCTCCTCGTCCTTTGGATGGGTTGGCCAAACTTCACTGGGAATTTCGGGTTGAACCTAAGCCCAAACCCGTTCCTCTTTTTGATTTTGAAAGAAATGAGACCTTCCTGAGGGCTGAGATGTCTGAAATGATGAATTTCTGAGGGCCAGAAGTGCTGTGAGTCCCTGGCCTGACCCCTCATGGGAGAGGGGTGCTGCGACCTCTTTTTCTTATCTTCCGGTAGCCGAGGCACTGGAAATTCACCCCACTTACTGGCTAGTTTTTCCAATTCGCTACCGAATAGGAAGGTTCCCTTAAAGGGCATCTTTGTGAGGTTTTTCTTAGAGGTCGTGTCCACTGACCAATTTCACAACCATAGCTGTTTTCTGGTCACCTCCACTGAGGCTACTCTTCTGCACTAGGAAGGCTGCGGCAGGCTCGATCATCTCTCTGGTATACACCCCTGAGCTATCTGCCTCTCGAGAGAGAGAGGCAAACACGAACGAGCCACCAGAGCACAACAGGAAGAGATCTGCAGCGTCATTGCTGTCGCATCGAAGGCCTGCTTAAGGATGGATTCCAACTGCCTATTTACAGCATCCTTCAAGGGCGCTCTTCCCTCTACTGGGATAGTTGTTGACTCTGAGACAGGGCAGAGCAGGGCGTCCACGTTTGGGAAATGCAGTCGTTCTTTGGCCGCCAGGTCCAGAGGGTATAAGGCCTCCAGGGCCCAACCTCCTTTAAAACTGGCTTCTGGGGTGCCCCATTCCAGGTAAATCAACTCCTGGATGGCTTCCAGCATTGGGAAATAGCAAGAGGCTTTTCGTAGAGACACCAGGATGGGATTCTGACATAGGGTCTGTGTCAGGAACTCCCAGGGTCTTCAGGGTCTGGGAGACCAGGGCCGGTAATTCATATCTGTGGAAAAATCAAAGCATGGTCTGGTATGGCTCTAGGCCTAGAGGGATTTCCCCATCCTCCAATGAATCCGCATCCCCTTCGTCGTCCGGGTGTCCAGGTCCCTGTCCCTTGAGCTGCCACCAAAGAAAGAGATCTAGGCGTCATAGTGGATAACACATTGAAATCGTTGGTTCAGTGTACTGCAGCAGTCAAAAAAGCAAACAGAATGTTGGGAATTATTAGAAAAGGAATGGTGAACAAAACGGAAAATGTCATAATGCCTCTGTATCGCTCCATGGTGAGACCACACCTTGAATACTGTGTGCAATTCTGATCGTCGCATCTCCAAAAAGATATAGTTGCGATGGAGAAGGTACAAAGAAGGGCTACCAAAATGATAAGAGGAATGGAACAGCTCCCCTATGAGGAAAGACTAAAGAGGTTAGGACTTTTCAGCTTGGAGAAGAGACGACTGAGGGGGGATATGATAGAGATGTTTAAAATCATGAGAGATCTAGAAAGGGTAGATGTGAATCGGTTATTTACTCTTTCAGATAATAGAAAGACTAGGGGGCACGCCATGAAGTTAGCATGTGGCACATTTAAAACTAATCAGAGAAAGTTCTTTTTCACTCAATGCACAATTAAACTCTGAAATTTGTTGCCAGGGTATGTGGTTAGTGCAGTTAATGTAGCTGGGTTTAAAAAAGGATTGGATAAGTTCTTGGAGGAGAAGTCCATTACCTGCTATTAATTAAGTTGACTTAGAAAATAGCCACTGCCATTAGCAACGGTAACATGGAATAGACTTAGTTGTTGGGTACTTGCCAAGTTCTTATGGCCTGGATTGGCCACTGTTGGAAACAGGATGCTGGGCTTGATGGACCCTTGGTCTGACCCAGTATGGCATGTTCTTATGGATAACCTTAGTGAGGTGAATCATGCCCTAAGGCAGAGCTTTCCAAACTTTTCATGTTGGTGACACACTTTTTAGACAAACATAATTTCGGGACACAGTAATTAGTCTACAAGCAAACCGGAGGTTAAAGGTTAAATGAATGAAATGTATTTCGACAATTTATGTATGTTTCCTTAAATATATACATAATGAAATGTTTCACGACACAACATATCTTGTGAAAACCTTTCGTTTATATTAAAAATATATAATACTAGCCGTTAAGCCCGTAACAACGGGCTCGGTCCGTTTCCTTCCCACTCCCTCCCCCTCATTCTCCCTCCTCCTTCACTCTCACCCCCCTCCCTCCCTCTCTCACCTCCCTTTCCCTCTCACCTTCCCTCCCCCCTCTCTCTCACACCTCCCTCCCCCTCTCTCACCTCCCTCTCTCTCACCTTCCCTCCCTCCCTCTCTCCTCCCTCCCTCTGACCTCCCTGTCACCTCCCTCCCTCTCTCTCACCTCCCTCCCTTTCTCACCACCCTCCCTCTCTCTCTCTCTCTCACCTTCCCTCTCACCACCTTCTCCTCCCGCTCCTGCCGGCAGATCTCGGGGGGGGGGGGGGGGGGTGTCACGCGCGCGGCGCTACTTCTCCTGCCAGCAGATCTCGGGGGGGGGGGGGTGTCACTCGCACGCGGCGCTGCTTCTCCTGCCGGCAGATCTCGGGGGGGGGGGGGGGGTGTCACTCGCGCGCGGCGCCTCTGCTCCTCCTCCCGCTCCTGCGGCCCCACCGCCATGTTTTTTGTTTCGGGCACGCACGGCTCTGACCGACGTGCTGGCCCGCACATGCGCGGTAGAGCTGCTCTCTACTGCGCATTTGCGGGCCGTCGGTCAGAGCCCATATTCCAAGATTAATGTTATTGTTATAATTTATGAGTAACAATAATAAAACAAAGTTATTGTGTTATTCAATTTACCTCTTTAATGAGATATATGAGCTTGATGGGATGAACACAGCTTTTGAATATTTGGTGTTAATAAAAAAGTCCAAAGGGTCTTCTGCATAATTTAAAAAAGCTGGCCAGTTTCACACTATATAATTATTTGATAGCCTCATTCAACTAATTCTATATGGCTATGAGAGTGAAGACTAAAATTTATAGGAAGGGACAGAATGTCAATATAAATCCTGCACCTCTAGCTCTGTAACTCTGTGCATCCACTGAAATTCCCCCAAACAATGGAGCTTGAATGTTTCCCTTACAGCTCATCATACTAAAAGATATTTTCAAATTCTGGTGTCACCTCACAGTAACAGCAGCACAAACACCTTCCACTGCCAGGCACATTGTGAACTAAAATAAAACCTCGCAAAAAAGACACTCAAAATCTATACTGTAATCCCATTGTAACATAACAGTAATAACACCAAGGACTCAAACAACAATAACCCTACCTGTGAATAAGCATGGGTAAATATTACACTGGGTCCTAGAATACCAATACACCACCTACTGAGGAAACAAAACAAACCCGATTGCTATAGATCCCTATGCTAGCAGAATCTCTCATCCTGGTCACACACACAGAGCAGAGACAGATCCTTACCAAATACAGAATACAACATAAAGGAGCACAAATTAGAAAAAACTGAAATGGAAACCCCAAGAAACCAGACTCTGTGTATTAACAATGGAAAAACAGAACCACCATTCCTCATAAAACAAATAAAATCAAGAAACATAAAGCATCAGTTATAATAGTAAAACCATACTAATAAAAGAATATTTTAAAACTACTGATAAATAGAATTTCTATTAATTAAAATCATATACATTTTTTACAATTTCCCAGAGGTTATCCTTTCTCACACAGACTCACATGTCCATTCTCTCTCACACATACACTGTCACATACATACACATTCATGCTCTTATACCCACCATAACCTCTCGCAGACACTGACACACTCTCAGGCTCTAAGACACTCTCTCCCCCTCCACGCACACCCCACACACAAACTCTTACTCCCCTGGATTTTCTCATACACACTCTCTCAGGTTCCCTCACATACACACAAACACACACACCCAGGCAAGTTCCCAATCATTCTCACACAAACACACACACCCAGGCAAGTTCCCAATCATTCTCACACAAACACACACACAAACACACACACCCAGACAAGCTCCCAGTCATTCTCACACACTAAAACTGACCCCCAGGCAGGCTCCCATTCATTTTCACACCACTCCCTCACCATCCCCCAGGCAGGCACCCATCCATTCACACACATACACCCCCAGGCAGGCACCTATTCATACACACACTAAAGGCAGACCCCCTCTCTTTCTTTTGCCAGCAACCTCGGAGCCTCTCTCATTCCTCTGCTGCCACTGATGCCACATGGCTATTGGGGAGGTGCTGATTGCTGCTATTGGCACTGAAGCCCATTCTGCTGCCTCCTCTCTGCAGGCCCCGTGGGCTTCCACTTCCTCCATGTTGATCTCGTACATTGTGAGATCCGCATAGAGAAAGTGCTACTCTTGACATTAACAAAGATTACACGTGCCAATCAGTAAAAAGTAATTTATTTCTTTTTTGTTTTTTACCTTTGCTGTCTGATCTTAGTTTTCTAATCGGTTAGTCCCAGGCTTTTTTGTTCCACCTCCCCTTTCTTATTTTTTTGCCAATTCATTTCATATTGTCTTTTTTTCTATTTCTTTTCTCTCCATCTATCTTCTTCCCTCAAACATACAGTGAGGTTCTCATTCTCACATGCTTTCTCTCTCTCTCACACACACACAGGCTCTCACTCTCACATGCTCTCTCTCTCATACAATCATTCATACACAGGCTCTCACTGTCATATGCTGTCTCTCTCTCACACACCCAGGCTCTCTCTCACTCCCACATGCTGTCTTGCTCATGCACAGGCTCTAACTGTCACATGCTGTCTCTCTCTCACACACACAGGCTCTCACATGCTGTCTCTGCAAACATTGAGGTCCTCACTCCCACACCCAATCTCTCAACTCACACAGGCACCCAATCTCTCAACTCACCTCATACAGGCACCCAATCTCTCAACTCAGCTAATACATGCACTCTACGGGCCCTCAGCCTCTCTCTTACCTCTGGGCCTCCTCTTCACGGGTCGCTGCAGGATTGGCTCTGCAGCGGCCCTGATCTTCTCGGGCCGATCGCGGCGACTCTGATCTTCTCGGGCCGATCTGATCCGCAGTGGGGGCCCTGCTACCGGGGCCTCTTCTCGCCCGCTGCAACAACGCGGCTCCTCTTCTGCACGCGGCTGCTTCATCTCCTTCCTGCCCGTGCGGCTCCGGCAACATTTTTCTTCCGGGGCCGCGTGGGCAGGAAGGAGGCGGAGCACCTGCACGTTTAGACGTGCCCTTTTTCTTCGGGCCGTGGTGACGTGAACTCACCACGGCCGTGCCGATCTTCCGGCTGTGTGTCTGCGGCACACAGCACAACGATTCTTCACTGCTCAGCCGCCAGTGGGATGAGCTCCACCGGCGGCCGCATTGGCTCCCACTTGCCGGTGTGTCACGTGCACCGGGCTTGCGCGACACACCGGCACACCTCAGGCGACACACTAAAGTGTCGCGACACACACCTTGGAAAGCTCTGCCCTAAGGCTGGGAGGGCAAGGCCTTCCCAGCTGGGGCTCTGGCCAGGCAAGGGCAGAGCCCGGCTGTGCCTGAACAAAGGTTTGTAGGCCCTGAAAGAATTCCAACCAACAGAAGGCTGCTGGGTCCATATTTAGCCCAGGAGGAACTGGGGTTGGTGCCACTGAAGTACCCGGGGGGGGGGGGGGGGGGGGGGGGGTCACCCCAGAATTGCTCAGGTCCGGGGTGCTGCTAAAAGAAAATTATTACTTACCTGCTAATTTTCGTTCCTGTAGTACCATGGATCAGTCCAGACAGTGGGTTATGTCCCCAATCCAGCAGATGGAGTCAGCACAAGCTTTGAGGGGGCGTATCCATATATACTACTACCCCCTCTGCAGGAGTTCAGTATCGAGTATATCAAAGCCCGAGTAAGCAAAGAACCCCCAGATTGGATCAAGTTTAAGTAACGGCGAAAACAGCCGCATAACCTAAGCAACAAAACCGTACCCGTCCCACCAACGGGTGGGAGGTCAAGAGGTCAGCGTGTCACTCCCAAAATGGAACTGTGACAAACAGTGAAAAAGAAACTGAGAAAATCGTGAGAGACAGAAAATACTCCCGTCCCGTAGCGGTAAAACCGTCGAGCAGGAATAGGACCCAAATGCGGTGGGCGTCTGGACTGATCCATGGTACTACAGGAACGAAAATTAGCAGGTAAGTAATCATTTTCTTTTCCCTGTATGTACCTGGATCAGTCCAGACAGTGGGATGTACCCAAGCGTCCCTAAATCGGGTGGGGTCCTGCGAGACCCGCTCGTAGAACCTGCTCACCAAAGTGTCCAGAGACCGAGGACGCGAGGTGAAGACGATAGTGTCTCGAGAACGTGTGTAACGACTTCCAGGTGGCCGCTCTACAGATTTCTTGAGATGAGACTGAGCGGGTCTCCGCCCAAGAGACCGCCTGAGAGCGTGTAGAATGCGCTACAATACCGGGCGGGGGAGTCCGCCCCACCCCAATGTAGGAAGCGGCAATGCCAGCCTTCAACCATCTGGCAACGGTCGCCTTCGAGGCCTGGGCGCCCTTCCGAGGGCCGGACTAGAGGACGAAGAGATGGTCAGAAGTCCTGAAATCATTCGTAGCCTCCAGATAGAGGCGCAAGGTGCGCTTGACGTCCAGAAGCCGGAGAGACCTCGGCTCCGAAGAGGAGAAGGAAGGAAGCTCCACCGTCTGATTCACATGGAACGCGGACACCATCTTCGGGAGAAAGGAGGGAACAGTGCGAATTGAAATCCCGGAATCCGAGAACCGGAGATAGGGTTCTCTGCACGACAGGGCCTGCAGCTCCGAGATGCGCCGAGCGGAGCAGATAGCCACCAGAAACACCGCCTTGAGAGTGAGATCCTTGATTGTCGCATTCCACAGTGGCTCAAACGGAGGTCCCGACATGGCCCGTAGCACCAGGTTGAGACTCCAGGAGGGACAAGGATTCCGCACCGGCGGACGCATGTGCTTGACACCCTTGAGAAAACGGAGAATATCCGGGTGTTGTAGCCGAGAACCCCCGTCCCGCAGGAGCGAACCAAGGGCGGCCACCTGAACCCGGAGTGAGTTGTAGGCAAGCCCCTTGTCCACCCCTGCTTGCAGGAACTGAAGGATCTGAGGAACCGAAGCCTCAGTGGGACTCGTGTTCAGTCCGGCACACCACAGCTCGAACACCTTCCAGACCCGCACATAGGCTACCGACGTCGAAGTCTTCCGAGAGCGCAGCAGCGTTGACACTACCGCCTCCTGGTAGCCCCGGCGCCGAAGGCGGTGCCTCTCAAAAGCCAAGTCGCAAGACAGAAGAGTTCTGCCTGGTCGAAAAATACCGGGCCTTGGTGAAGGAGGCGGGGGAGATGTCCCAGACGGATGGGTCCGTCGATCACCAGTTGAAGCAGGTCCGCAAACCAAGGTCGTCTTGGCCATTCCGGAGCGACGAAGATCACCGGTCCCTGGTGGGCCTCTACGCGGCGGAGTAGTCTTCCCACCAGTGGCCACGGCGGGAACGCGTAGAGAAGCAGGTTGGCCGGCCACGGGAGTACGAGAGCGTCCACGCCCTCCGCTCCTCACTCTCTCCGGCGGCTGAAGAACCGGGGAGCCTTGGTGTTTTGTGCGGACGCCATGAGATCCAGGTGGGGGGATCCCCACCGCCGGACGAGCAGCTGCATCGCCTCGTCGGAGAGGGACCATTCCCCGGGATCCAAGAGCTGACGGCTGAGGAAATCCGCTTGTATGTTGTCCACGCCCGCGATGTGCGAGGCCGCCAGGCGGGCCAGATGCCGCTCCGCCCACTGCATCAGTAACTCTGCCTCGAGCGCGACCTGCGGACTGCGAGTGCCGCCCTGTCGGTTGATATAGGCCACTGTCGTCGCTTTGTCCGATAGGATCCTGACCTCCCGGTTCCGGAGGAGTGGCAGGAAGTGCTGGAGCGCTAATCTGACCGCTCTGGTCTCCAGGCGATTGATGGACCACTTCGATTCCTCTACGGACCACGTCCCTTGAGTGGCGCTGCGGTTGCAGACCGCTCCCCAGCCTACGAGACTGGCGTCGGTGGTTACCACGACCCAATTTGGCAGATCGAGGGACATGCCGCGGGCCAAATTCTCCGGATTCATCCACCAGGCCAGACTGTTCCTGGCAAACTGCGGCAGAGGGAGGAGCACCTGGTAGTCCTTGTGGTCAGTGAAGAGGCTGGAAGGTTTTTCTCCTTGTGCTACTGGAATTTGCATTGTGATTTTGCATTTTGGATAAGTACTCTGCTTATTACTTTCAAGTTTTGTGGAAAGCTTCTGTGAATAATTCCTGCCTGTGTTTCATTTCTTGTTAGTAAGATATATTCTTGAAGTTAATTTGCTGTTTGGTTGCTCTGCCATAACGTAAAAAAAAAAAAACCAAACAAAAAAAAACCCCACAGAAAAGCAGTCCAGCTTTTAATCTGTAAAATCTCTCTCTTTTTGGAGTTAGCTGGCATAAATAATCTGGTCAAATTTTTATATTGGGGCATAAAGTCTGTTTTAAAGCAATTGATCAAAGGACAGATACACTTCCAGAAGTGACCTCATCTAACTGGATTGGGTGTGTCTCAGACCTTGGGGGAGGTAAAGTTAGTGAGAAGGAGAGCCATTGTGGTCAGTGAAGAGGCTGGAGTATATATTTGGTCTGGTTCTTTGCTAATTCGTTTGCTTTTAGATTCAGCATACCTGCATTTCTCTTATTGTAGAGCTATCTTTATAATCTGTTTAACATTGGCACATAAGTACTGAGAGATCATTTAATAGAGGACTATTATTGCTCCAGGAAGTGCCCTGCTTTACCCAGCTTGTCCCAGATTAAACTGTTTGACTCCCTCTCACCCTACCCCTCTACCCACCCACCCCTGGGGCTTGTTTTCTAATAAAGACTGCCTAACTTAACATTAGCAGCAAGATAAATTAGTACATTGATAGGTCAAGGGAATACAAATCAAATATTACCAAAATGAGGACTATCCAATGTAACTGCTGTGGAGCCTGTATTCTCAGGGAAAGCATCTGGAAACTTAGAGCTTGCCCAATTTGTGCTCAACTCTCTACATTGAAAAAGGAGCTGACTGAGGTTAAAGCTCAATTAGCTTCAATTACAAGTATTACACCCACATTGCATTACTCAGAAATTAATTCCCCAATATCACAGAAAAACCAAGAGTCAAGAAAAGGAGATTCATTAGGCTCAGGTAGGCCCCACAGTCACCCATTCTTGACAGATGGGCAGCCAACAGGTACACCCCCCCACTCAAACAGGTCATTAAGAAATTCTTTAAAATCCAGGATTACAGTGGGCTCTGGTAGAATTAGACCTGTGATAAGGAGACACACAATGTACCAGATGCAAAAAGAACAAAAAGCCTTCTCTATATTAAAAACTAATGAAGTTCTTGAGAAAAACATTGACGTGTTACCAGAAATGAGAAAAAAAACACAATGCATGCAGAATTTCAAGTTCCATAACCAAAAGAAAAATCTAATTCAGATAGATAACTCTGTCAACAGTGGCACAACCGCAAAAGGAATGAGTGAAGTGAATAACAAATCTCAACCAAAGTCTCATAAGGAGTCCAGGAAAAGCAATAACCTTAAAGAGAGTACCTGGAAGGCTATGACCACAAATGCTCATAGTTTGGGAAATAAAATCCCAGATCTACAGGCCCTAATGACAGAGGCAGAATTGGACATTGTTGCTATCACAGAGACATGGTTCACAGAATCTCATGAATGGGATACAACAATACCAGGCTATAACTTGTTAAGGAAGGACAGAGTGGATAGAAAAGGGGGAGGTGTGGCTCTTTATGTCAGAAACAACATCCAAGCATCTGAGCTGCAAGGAAGTTGGGGCAAGGAAGAAGCACTATGGGTTGACCTAAAAAAAGATGACGGACCATCCATTTATATTGGAGTGGTTTACAGGCCTCCAAACCAAAAGGAAGAGCTGGACAGAGACCTGGTTGAAGACATCCATAAGATAGGTAAGAAGGGAGAAGTGGTGATCGTGGGTGACTTTAATATGCCAGATGTAGACTGGAAAATCCCATCTGCAGAATCTAAAAATAGCAGAGCGATAGTGGATGCCATGCAAGTATCTTTGTTCAAACAAATGGTGTTGGAACCCACGAGAGAAGGAGCTATTCTAGACTTAGTGCTCACTAATGGAGATAATGTCTCCGATGTCCAGGTGGGCACCCACCTCAGCACCAGTGATCATCAAACGATATGGTTTAATATCACTAAAAGAATAGGGAAAAGAACCACAAAGACCCGAGTTTTAAAGTTCAAAAACACAGACTTTGAGGAAATGGGGAAGTACCTGGAGGAAGAACTAAAAGGATGGGAGAATGAAAGAGATGTGGATCAGCAGTGGACCAATCTAAAAGGAGCAATCACCAAGGCAACTGCTCTATATGTTAGAAATGTAAAGAAAAGCAAAAGAAAATTGAAACCTATCTGGTTCTCAAAGGAGGTGGCTGACAAAATTAAAGCTAAAAGAACAGCATTCAAGAAATATAAAAGTTCCCAAAGGGAGGAACACAAAGAAGAATATTTGTATCAACTGAGGGAGACAAAGAAATTAATCAAGTTGGCAAAAAGTCAAGCGGAAGAGAGGATTGCCAAGGAGATAAAAAATGGTGACAAAACATTTTTCAGATACATCAGCGAAAAGAGAAAGGTCCAAAGTGGTATAGTGAAATTGAAAGGTGGTAATGATCAATGTATGGAGAGAGATGAAGAAATGGCAGAAATATTAAACGAATACTTCAGCTCTGTGTTCACTAAAGAAGACCCTGGAGAAGGACCATCTTTACACAACAAGAAACTGGAGGGAAGAGGAATAGATGAAAATCCTTTTACAGAAGAGAATGTATGGGAACAGCTAAAGAACCTGAAAGTGGACAAAGCTATGGGGCCTGATGGGATTCATCCAAGGATACTGAGGGAGCTCAGAGATGTTCTGGCGGGTCCGCTGTGTGACCTGTTCAATAGATCCCTAGAAACAGGAGTGGTACCAAGAGATTGGAGAAGAGCGGTGGTGGTCCCGCTTCACAAGAGTGGGAACAGGGAGGAGGCTGGCAACTACAGACCGGTCAGCCTCACTTCGGTGGTGGGAAAAGTAATGGAGTCACTGTTGAAAGAGAGAATAGTGAACTATCTACAGTCAGGAGAATTAATGGACCAGAGGCAACATGGATTCACCAGGGGAAGATCCTGTCAGACAAATCTGATTGACTTTTTTGACTGGGTAACCAAGGAATTGGATCAAGGAAGAGCGCTCGATGTCATCTACTTGGATTTCAGCAAAGCTTTTGATACGGTTCCGCACAGGAGACTGGTGAATAAACGAGAAGCTTGGGAGTGAGTGCCGAGGTGGTGACCTGGATTGCAAATTGGTTGACGGACAGAAGACAATGTGTGATGGTAAATGGAACTCTCTCTGAAGAGAGAGCGGTTTTAAGCGGTGTACCACAAGGATCGGTTTTGGGACCGGTCCTGTTCAATATCTTTGTGAGCGACATTGCGGACGGGATAGAAGGTAAGGTTTGTCTTTTTGCGGATGACACTAAGATCTGCAACAGAGTGGACACGCCGGAAGGAGTGGAGAGAATGAGACGGGATCTAAGGAAACTGGAAGAGTGGTCAAAGATATGGCAGCTGAGATTCAATGCCAAGAAGTGCAAAGTCATGCATATGGGGAGTGGAAATCCGAATGAACTGTATTCGATGGGGGGGGAAAGGCTGATGTGCACGGAGCAGGAGAGGGACCTTGGGGTGATGGTGTCTAATGATCTGAAGTCGGCGAAACAATGCGACAAGGCGATAGCTAAAGCCAGAAGAATGCTGGGCTGCATAGAGAGAGGAATATCGAGTAAGAAAAGGGAAGTGATTATTCCCTTGTACAGGTCCTTGGTGAGGCCTCACCTGGAGTACTGTGTTCAGTTCTGGAGACCGTACCTTCAAAAAGACAAAGACAAGATGGAGGCGGTACAGAGAAGGGCGACCAGGAAGGTGGAGGATCTTCATCGGATGACGTATGAGGAGAGATTGAAGAATCTAAATATGTACACCCTGGAGGAAAGGAGGAGCAGAGGTGATATGATACAGACTTTCAGATACTTGAAAGGTGTTAATGATCAAAAGACAACGACAAACCTTTTCCGAAGGAAAAAAAATCAGCAGAACCAGGGGTCACGATTTGAAGCTCCAGGGAGGAAGATTCAGAACCAATGTCAGGAAGTATTTCTTCACGGAGAGGGTGGTGGATGCCTGGAATGCCCTTCCGGAGGATGTGGTGAAGACCAGAACTGTGAAGGACTTCAAAGGGGCATGGGATAAACACTGTGGATCCATAAAGTCAAGAGGCTGCCAATGAAGAGTGGGTGACTCGCCAGAATGACGGCTACTGCCTGGAGTCAATACCCTTATTAAATAAACATACACAGGCTTACTGTGACTCCAAAATCGCTCTAAGCTTCAACAGCAAGAGGAAATGTGGAAAAAAAGGATTCACACTCACAAAGAGGGGAGTAGCTGGCTTGTTACGGCGGTTACTACCCCAAATCAAATAAGCCTGATACTTCACTTTCAATGCATATACAGCATAGTTCTCTGATTCAACGGCAGGGGAGAAGAAAAACTGATACTTCACACATCCAGAAAAGAGGGTTCGCACTCGCAAAGCAGGGAGTAGCTGGCTTGTTACGGCGGTTACT